>NC_081414.1:471904329-472207663 GCF_030272615.1 Cryptomeria japonica
CTTCCATGCCATGATGCTACGCATCCATTTTGCTACATTAAATAAAGGTTCTCACCTACAAAGTGCATTACTGAAAGAAAGTTTTTCTTTGTCTCTAACTATCCTCTGTCTAATTTCTTCTTACTAACATTTCTTCTGTCAGTCTTGGCAGTCCGTTCGATCCTATCATGTTCTATCATTCTTATCGATCAATTGGCCTCTTTTCTGGATGTTTCTGGCCAATTCCTCGAGGGGGCATGCATATGTCATTGTCATTGTCTGGGGCATTTTCATTACTATTCTTTGAAACAATGCTTAAAATCACATTGTCTCAAAGAGGGGCAAAATGTAGACACCTAAAAATGGTCAACGCTTGCGGGATCATACTTTAACATTTGTGCATTGCCTCATTTTAGGTTTTTCCATCGCATTAACATTTCTCCTATGTCACGCACTTGGTCTTTATCATTTGCGAGCATCGAGTCCTTCTTCTGCATTCTTCAATTTTTCTCGCTTTCAAATTAGGTCTTGTCAATAGCAATCTTTGATCATGATTTTGGTCAATCTTGTCAATCTCTTATCAACTTCTCAATCTCATCGTTTTACGATCGATTCGTCATCGATCCTTGTCCTCTTCGATCATGTCAATTGGCGCATATCAATTTGGTCTCTTTGTCAATATTGGTCAATTTGTCAACCAATCTCAATTGTTTATCAATCAAATCAATTCAAAATCATGATCATAGTCGAATCAACATCAATTATCCTTTGTCAAGACCTAATTGTCATTTCTAATTCATTTAACCCTGTTTGTCATTTCTCCCTCTAGGTTAAATAATTTATTTATTTATCCTAGGTCTTCGAGTCACAATTAAATATTTATTTAATTGGCTAATTATTCCTCTTTCTGTGAATTAATTAATAAATGACAAATTATTAATTAATTTACCTAAATTCCTCATTTTCTAATTTCCTAATTCCTATTTTCCAATTTTCTAATTTTCCTAATTTCTAATTCAATTTCCTCCTATTTTTGTAAATTAATTAATGAATGAGAAATTATTAATTAATTTACCTAATTTTCATCAATTTCCTAATTTCCAAGTCATCATTTCTAACCTAATTTTCTAATTTCTCCTAAATTCCTAAATGTCTATTTCTATTTCAAAATCTTGTCATAAATCCTTGCATAGCAATTTGTCATAAATTGTCATAAAATCTTTGCATAGCAATTTGTCATAGTATCTACTTTTGAATGTAGTATGTGATCTCCTCTTCAATGGTTGAATCCTTGTCTTGAATGCAACACTTAGCCTTGAATGGAGACTTGAAATGATCAATTGCTTGAAGGAATGCTTGAATGCTTGAATGCTTGAGTATAATTTCCACGCTTTTTTCCTCATCTGACCTTCCTCCCCCAAATGGGAGAGGCAAATGTAGTTTATATACTTGTCATTTAGGGCTGATAGACTGATTTTCCCAACCTTAGGCCGACCAGGAAAGTTAATTTCCAAATTGCAAACAAAAAGACCCAAGACCCCTTAGGAGACCGGGCCCAAAATAGGACCCAAGGACCAGGGCGCCGGGCGCTCTGGTCCCACCTCCCGGGACAGCAGGGTGCAAGGAGGTTCAGGCCAGGGTGCTTGAAAAATGTAGTTTTCAGTGTCGTGAGCAAGTTTTGGGGTCTCCATTCAGGTTGCGTGTTGCGTCGCCATCGTGAAGACCGAAGTGCAGTCGAAATTGCAAGTGTCACAATTTTAGGACACTACAATATGTATATATATGTATATATATATATACACACATACATATATATATATATATTAAAATATACCTATATTTCTTGCTCATCAATTTAATCTTTTTATGCATTCAAAAAAAAAGAAAAAGAAAAAAGGGGGTTACGAAACCCCTACATATGTTTATGGGACCGAGGGTGGTCTCTGCCAATGGCATTGTGGGTGCGAACCCACAGTGTGGTCTCAGCTGCACTGTGGGCCGTAACCCATAGGGGCAGCTCGACTGCCATTATGGGTCGTGACCCATAGGCGACCGTAGCCACACTGTGGGCGGTGACTCACAGTGGCGGCCTCGACTGCCACTGTGGGCCATGACCCACAGGCACAACCTCAGTCATCCTGTGGGGCGGCACCCACAGACGCCCCTCTCTTCCAAACCACTGCCACCTCCAATGAAATCCTCGGCCTCCCTTGAGAATTTGGCCCGTGGTTAATCACTCGGCCCTCTTCTTTGCTCGACCCTCTCCTTTGTTTGGCCACCACCTGCATGCACACACAAACAAAAAAAAAAAGTTAGAACAAGAAGCCCTAACCCAATTTCGGGTTAGGGCTAGGAATTAATAAAAACATATAATGTATAATTATATATAAAACCAACCCTAGTTAGGGTTCCAAAAGAAAACAATAATAAAATATTTAAAGGGGGGGAAACCTTTTCAAATTTGAAATAGGTAACCCCATCTATTATTTTAGGTATTGTTAAAAAATTATTTCTATAATTGTTATTGGGTTAATATTTTAAAAATGAAACCTATATTATAGGTAAATGTATTTATGTGTATATATATACATTTATATGCCAATGATCTTATATATATATATCTGTGTGTGTGTGTGTGTGTGTGTTAAATTTCTTTTGTAAATTTTAATATTGGAATCTACTAAAGGTAAATTATTAAATTTTAAAACTATAGAGGTCAATATTGGCTGAATATTAAATAGATGATATTTAATATCTAAAGGGGGATTAAATTCGACTTTAATATGAAATGAACTTATTAGGCAAATATTGTATTTGAATCTGGTTAACTTTGTTAGTCAATTTTAAATGCATTATTCACGTTTGCTCAATTAATTATTTTAATATGAGTTAACATTATTTTATTTAGTCCTTGTGTATTTAAATACTATTGAGATAATTAATATCTCATGATTCATTATTGGAGCGTTTAATTAAGGGAAATTAATTAAACTAGTTAAATTAATTAATTAAGTTGTGACGATCCTTTTTGGGGTATTATTAGTCTACCTTAAATGTCAACGCTATAATGGTTGAGTTAATTAAACCAGCTTTAGGAAACCATTCTTTTAATTTCTGAGTTAACCTTTAGTTAAGACAAAACTTATTTATCCCCCCTTTAACATAAAATATTTAGTATTTTATGTTGTTAAATAAAAAATTGTTGTTCTGTTTTTGCCCAAAAGTTTGGGCATGACAGAAGCAGTCTTACCAATTGAGTTTGAGTTTCCATTGTTGTGCATATCCTTGAAAGAATTTATTTTTGATGAAGATTACAGAGTGGCGAGACTAGCTCAGCTAAATCTCCTTGACAAACAACATCAGAAAGCCTAGGATCATCTAGAAATATATCAGATCTGTATTAAGACGCAATATAAAAAAGGGTTCACCCTCAAGAGTTTGAATTAGGAGATCTAGTCCTTCAAGAAAATCCCAAGAATCAATAGGACCAAGAAAAGAAAGGAAAGATTGAAGCTAACTGACTCGGTCCATATGTAGTCACAACAAAATACGGTTCAGGGGCATATTATATATCAACTCTAGAAGGGGAACCTCTCAATGACCCCTCAATATCCTACACCTGAAAATATTAAATGCCTAGCCCGTGGCAGTGTCCCCCATGTTTGATAAAAAAATACCAAAAATTTTGAAAAAAAAAAAAAACAAAAAAATTGAAAAATAAAAAAATACCAAAAAAAATGAAAAATTAAAAAATACCAAAAATATTGAAAAATTAAAAAATACCAAAAATATTGAAAAATAAAAAATACCAAAAAAATTGAAAAATTAAAAAAATAGCAAAAAAAAAAGTGAAAAACAAATTCGTCCTCAGGTGAAAACCACTTCCGATGGTTCCTTGGACATGTATATATGGTGAAAAACTAGCAACAAGCGCCATATGTAAAGGGCAGTCCCATTATACTTTGGTCTTCACATCCATCTTCTCGTGGCACAATATTTGTCGCTACCTACCCCTTATCTGCATCTCCATCACATTCATCTTTTTCCGTGCGGTATCCCATGGTACCCACATTCGCTCACCTCCATCTGCTTTGCCTTGCACTTGTCCATAATCCTTGTGAATACCCTTCCGTGTTTGGTCTTCTTTGCATAGGGACTCATCTTGTATATTCATTCTCGATTCTCTTTAGTCTCTTCATCTATTGTATATAAGTGTCCCTTGTATATAGGTGTCATTGTACATATTGTGCGTGTCGGTTTTTTCCTTTGAGGTCATATCCTATCATCTCGTTCTTCAACAAATATCCTTCAACATCTTTTTCATCATGATCCTCTCAGGTTCTCTTTTGTCACTTGGTCCCATCGATCCTTTGTCTCATCATCAGTCTGCATAGGATGTATCCTTCCTCTAGTCAGGCGACATCATCAATCCAGTACCATCATCTATCCTTTTGGAAAAAGACATCTACGACACTTGTGTTGGCTTGATTATTTTTTATCTTTGTTTATCTTTTTGTGCTCCTTTTGTTTTGCTTCCTCTTGGTCTCCATGATCTTTTATATCATGGTGTGCTAGGAATAACACAACTAAGGATGTGATCTTGTTTCTTTTTGGTTTGCGTGGCATGTTTTTTGGATGTGTTCCTTTTTGTACCCTCATGAGGTCTCTATTATCTCATGTTACAATGGGGCATGCCTTCTTCTTGTGGTTCTTCTAGCATCATTTCTTGCAATGTCCTCTATGACTGTGTGGTGCTCGAACAACCTTACATGTCTATTTATATGTGTCAGTCCATGCATTAGCTATGAAATTCTTCCTTGGTTCCTCATACCTAGGTGACTCAAACAATGCTACATCAAAATAAGTGCTCACTACATGGCATCCCATTTTTTGTGGGTGCTCGCACTCCATGATATCTTCATTTCCATTGCATTTATTTTGATTGGATCTTTTTCTTCTCCCCTTCTTATCGGGAATGTGCACACATCCCTCAGCCTTTCTATCCTCTGTGTTGTCCTTGCCCTACCTCCTTCAAGCAATATGTATCGCATCCTACATTACATATGGGTTCGCACATAATCCATATAAATATACATATTTCATGTGCATCACATCCACTACATATAGTATATTGATCACATCTGAGTGCATATCATATAGTCTAATGTCATAAATCACATCACACATCACACATCACATCCTACATCATATATGGTTTCACATAATCCATGCACTACATATCATATCATATCATATCATATCATATCATATCTCATCATAATAGCATCCCATCCTACATCACATCATAGATCCATCAATTTATTGCATATAGCATATAGAATCATATCATATACCACATCACATAAAGAAGACCATAAATGCATATTTCATCACATCCTACATCGCAAACATGTTTGAATCACATATCATGTGTATCCATACATCATAAAATCATACATGCATCACAAATGCATAAAAAGTATCATACCTAGATCAAAATGAGGTAACTATATATATATATATATATATCATCACTGTTTGAATGTATGTCAAAAGTTTATGTCCAAATATATACATAATTACATCATCTGGTACATCTGATCTCAAAGAATAAAGTACATACAAATTAATCAATGAATGATGATCCCCTCACATGCTCATAAAAGATGCATGGGGTGTTAAGAATCAATACAATGCCAAATCTCTATAATCCTTGTATATGGCACACCAAAAACATCATCTGCATGACCCTCTGCATCAAGCTCTCTCAAAATGCTCTAGTGTGACTGGGTAGGTCCATGTCCCTGGTCCTGTCCTTGGGATCCTTGTACGGATCCTAATGTCAACCTTGTACTCGCTTCTGTGTGAGTCCTCCTACTAGATCCACCTATACTATGATTGGATCTCCTCATCCACTTGATGGATCCTCCATTGTGAGAGGAGTTGGTTTCCTTGGCCCAAGGTGGTGGTACGTAGACCTCTCTCTGATCTTCTGACATGACTCTCTTGTACTGTGCTCGATACCACCCTACATGATGAGATAGAGCCTCTATCTTTTCCATCTATTGCTCCACCATCCTTGCCAGTATCTCCCTTCCTCCCCCTCATAATCTTGCCTATCATCTGGCCTCATGTCGTTCACGCTAATATCTGGCCACTGTCTCCTTTGTCCTTTTTCATGCATGCTCCATGAAATCTCTGGCTGCGACAACTGTATCTCGCTCCTAGAGCAACCTGTCCCTCTCTACCTACAACTAGGCTCTTGTCTGCTCCACTAAATCCATCTCCCTATGTAGGCTGTCCCTCACCACAGTGACCTCCTATAATTTGCGCTCTATCCTGGTCACCGCCTCCTTAATCCATGCTACTAGATCTAATTGTACCATAGACCCCTCCCCCCTCTCCTCTCTCTTGGTCCTCTGAGGTGGTATTGGCAACAGGGAAGTCCTACCCTGGGCCTGTCTCTCCTCTTGTGTTGGTGTGGATCTACCTCCATGGCCTCTCCTTTTGTCCCTCCATCCCCTCCATCTCCACCATGTCTACCTGATGCCTCAATCATGCCTTTGCAGTCATCTCATCCATACACATAATAAGATTTGAAATGCACTAAAAACAATAGATTCTCTCACTAGAGCTCACAAAGCAATGTGCACAAATGATCCCTAAATTGGTTATTTTTAGAATATAATGTGCCCAAAATCTCATTTCGATCGTCTCAGGCCCTCCCAGACCTTTTTTAGCATATATTCTTCCCCTGGTATCCTTTTTGAGTGTCATTTTCACTTCTCACTTTTGTTTCTCATCCCCTTCTTGCCTATCCGCCTGGGCAATCTTTTCTTTGAGACACCACCCAGACCCCATTTCCCATGCACCCTCTTGAGGGGGCATCCTTTCCCTCATCCTTCATCCATCATCAGTCTATTCTGAGGCATTTTTGCTTCCCTCTCCCTCTTCTTTGAGTCGCAAGTGCCTTATTTTCTTTGCACTGATGCTATTATAGCACCACCGCGAAGAGGGGAAAAATGTAGACACTTAAATTTGACTAGTTAATTTAATCAAATTTAAATCCATTAGTCACTCACATTAATTAGATAATTCTTATTATTTAATTATATTTGACATCCCATCCCCATTGGTTATATTAATTTAATTAATATGCCATGCCCTTAGCCTATTAATTGATTAACCTTGTTAATTAATTAAATTCTCCTTTTTAACCTTCTATTTAATAGAAACAAATTTTATTTTATTTTATTTTATTCATTATCCTTTTCCTCTATCTTATTAATTAATTCTAAATTAATCAATTTTCCTCACGTCTCCTAACTTAAACCACCTTCTAACCCAATCCCTATCCTAACCAATGGGTTCTAACCAACCCTATCCTCCCTAACCAACCTTATCCTATCCCAACCTCCTCTCCCACATGTATGCACATTTCTTGTTTTCCAAATATTGAAAATATTCTAATTTGGGTGGTTGCTCCCCAAATGGACATGTGTCCTTGAGAAAACATGTCATCCCTCCCCAAGATATGTGTCCCTCTTTGGAGACACTTGTCATTTCCTTTTGAGCCAATTTGAGGATAAGTGTGGAATCTTATTCCATATGGCTTGCCACTTGTCCTCTTTGAGGATAAGTGTCTCATTTTCAAAGCCCTTAATCTCTCTTTCAAATCCTATTTAAACCCTCCCATTCTTATGCATTTTATCAACTTTTCCATACTCATACCATCACTCTGTTGGAATCATCACTCACCATCATCCATCCATTTGCATAATCATCAATCTCACCTTTGCATCAGATATCATGGAGCATGATTAAGCATCTACGATGTCATCGAGAAGACATCAAATCAAGGAACTCTCAAACTAAATCTGATTCTATTTTGCATTGTTTATCATGTTGAATTTAAGTTTTGTTTTAATGTTCTTATCTTGAGGTGTTTGAATTATTTTTGTTTGTTTGGTTAATTACTTTATGTTTTTAATCACTCATATTTGCACACACATTTTCATCACACAATGCCAAAGACACACTTTTTTTGGATTAAGTCATAGTTAATATTTTTCTAGTCTCTCAAAGATTCTTCTTAAGATTGGGATGCATTTTTCATGTGTCTTAGACTTGCCCAAGAGGTCATCCACATAGTCTTCCATGATTTCATGTAGGAGGTCATGGAAAATGGCTATCATCACTCTTTGATAAGTAGCTCCTACATTCATCAATCCAAAGGGGATGACTTTATAACAGGATTGTTCCCCAAGGAGTGGTGAATGTTGTCTTATGTTGGTCTTGTTCAGCGATCTTGATTTGATTGTATCCAGTGAAACCATCCATTAAGGAGAGCATCTCATGCCCAGTTGTTAGATCAACAATCATGTCTATGTTAGGTAATGAAAAATCATCTTTAAGAAATGCTTTATTGAGATCACCAAAGTTTTTACAAATCCTTACACCCCTAGAGGGCTTACCAACATGTACAATATTAGAGACCCACTCAGGGTAATCAATGGGCTTAATGAATCTGACATCCAACATCTTTTGTATTTCTTCTTTGACAAGTAGGCAATCTGTGGATGTATCTTGCAGAGCTTCTGTTTGACAAGTTTTGCATCTTCTTTGATTTCAAGGTTGTGTACTACCACTTCTGGATCAAGGCTTGATATATTGGCATAAGATGAGGCGAAGTTCATTTTTGTCTCATTAAGGAAGCTTATGAAATTTTGTCATTCCTAATTTGTAAGGGACTTTGCAACAAGAACAATCTTCAGATTGTCATTTGTACTTATGTTGATTGCATCAATTTATTCATTCAACAATGATGATTTCTCCTTATATGAAGGAACCATGGTAGGAAGGCTGAGTCCCTCATCTTCTAGCACCTGATCCAATTTTTCTGATCTAGGAGCATCCTCGGTCTATGGGCAATCTTGCATCAACCAAAAAATATTTCCTTTCAGTTTAGTTCTTGTTTAATTTAGTGTGCATTTTTCTGTGTTCCTACTAGTAGGTGTCGGTCATTTCTTGCTTTTCATTGTAGATCCTATTTTTGTCTCTAGGTTGGTTCATGTGCTTAACTCCAAATTTATAGTCCATTTGGATTCTTTTTTGGCTAGTTATCGCTCCTAGTTTGATTGTTTCTGGGTTCTGAGACAATTCTTGAGATTACTGGTTGGTTTTCCTTCATTTCCGGAGTGATTTCTTGGTGTGTGGATCTATTTGGGGTTTTGTTTGATGTTCTTTGGCATGTGGCCGACCTTCCTGTTGATCTGCACTTCTTGGTTGTTAATTTTTGGAGGAATTTCTTTCATTCTTAGGGCCGACCTAGTTACACATTTCATTTTCCTCCATTGGTAAATGTAATTTTTTGTGGCCAACCTGGATATATTCTAGAGAGTATATATAGGGTATTATGTAATCATTTGTGGCACAAAAGAAGTACAAATCAGAATAAAGGTTTAGATTGGTGATTTGTGAGATGATTGACTCTGAGAGTTCCAGATGGATTGTATCTGGCTTATAGCCTACATGTAACTAGTTGACTACCGAATGTTCTATGATGACTGTATGATGATAATCGGTTGACTGTCAAAGGTTCTAAGATATTAATATGATATAATTCTATAATCTTACTATGTTTTTTTATTACTTTCATTGGGTTACTCTTGCTATATAAGCTAGTCAGTTTTCTTTTGAGGGTTTACAGGTTATGGCTGCATCAATTGGTATCAGAGCTCATTATGAACCAGTTGGTGGAAGAGTTGTTTGCAAACCTTGAGGCATTCCTTTGGGTGGACAAATTGTCGATTGGAGGCAGGATGCACGTGTGTTCAATAGATCACTGAGTGAGAGGCAATTGAAACTAGTATTCATATCACCAATTTGAGATAGTTCACTGGAGCAAAATAGGAGATGCCACCTAGAAGGACAAACCCCCGAAGGGTAGAGAAGATGATGGAGGATTTCAAGAATAAGGTGACGAATGAGATCTGAAACACATTGGTTGAATTGCAGAGGAACCCAGAATCTAAGGATGAGTATTAAGAAACTGGTGAAGAGCTTGAAGTGGAAGAGGCTAAAGGACCAGAAGACAGAAGAGAGGAAATATTCCTGAGAGCAATGGCACAAGCGAGTAAAGTTCATAAAGTGGAAGTTTCAAACTTTTCTGAAATGCTGAACCTGGAGGATCTGATTGATTGGATCAAAGAGTTGGAGGATTACTTTGAGTTTGAGGATGTTAAGGACCCGCAGAGAGTCTAGTTGGCATAGAATAAGTTGAAAGGGCATGCTTCCTCATGGTGGAAAGAATTATAGAAAGACAGAGTGGAGAATGGAAAAATGAAGATCACCCAGTGGAGACAGATGGTTGCAAGATTAAAGGCCATGTTCATACCAGGAGACTATGAGTTGGAATTGTTCAAGAAGTTCCTATTGGCATTGTGTTTTCATTGATGGCAACTGGTATGGGATGACCACTAGTAGAAGAGATGTATGTGCAACACTATTATGAAGTACAGGATGTGATATCTTGGATATCACCTTGTGTTGCAGGACACCGGTAAAGGTAAGGAAGATTAGCTCAGGAGTCACCACTTGTGTGATGAGATAGAGAGGTGTTCAAGTGGATGTTTGTGATGAAGAGGAATAATGTTATCTGAATCACATCAACACTGGAAGAGAAGAGATGAACTGGTGTGCTGTGAGGTTGCAGAACTACAAGACCCTCACTGGTTGAAGATACAGTCATCATGAGAAGCAATGACTAACAGTGAGTGTGTCCACACTGGATCACATGTTCCTGGTTGAAGATATGTTGTACAAACAAGGAACTCACATGAGTAGATGACAAGGTTTCACTCCACCAAGTAAGTGGAGCTTATCTCCTATATGAATTGAGTGTGTTATAGTTTGGTGAGATAAGAGTAAAGAGGTAAAGGCAATTACTTGAAGGATCACACTAGATCCACCAGTGAATTGAGGGAATGCCTTAAGTGCATGAGATTAGGGTTATGCACTAGACCGACAGAGAAGGCATGCTGAGATACTGATATAGTAGATGAAGTGATGTTTTTATCATTCAGAAAAAGCAACTGAGCAGATACAGTAAGAAGAGAATGGCTTGACTGATAAAGAAGTCTAGTGAAGGTTGATGACTGGTGTCATCAAGAGTGGTAACCGGTATGTAAGCCACCCAGTAATATGAGTGAGGTGCGGATGCAGATGACTCCCCACCTTGTGGAAATGAGCATGCTCAAGAAAGACATGTGTGATGACTGGTCAAGGTGTTCCACCCATAGTTCAATAAAATGTAGACATGATGAGGTTACCGGTATAGTGTGTGATACCGGTGAGGTTATAAAACTGGCAGGAAAGAGGAACTAATAGAGTGGCTAGACAATGATCCTATCTAGACCAACATGAAGTGCCAAGCTAGCAGTTGGTTAATATGGATGCCACATGGAGTCAACATGGTGAACCTGCATTTGGATAAAGATGGAATGTACATCGATAGAGTTGTTGCAGAGTTGGTCGACTTTAATGAGAGGTCACACAAATCATGGGACATGTTGTAGAGCTATTGCAGGGGTTTGAGGCTCGAGGTTTGGAAGACAACTGTGAGTCAGCTAAAGAGCGATTGAGAAGATCGAGGTGATGGAGGAAACAACATGACAGATATTTTTTGTTTGACCAAGGGATCATCTATTAGGGTAAAATGAAAGTCACCAAAGATGAAAGGTGTGATCAAGGAGATGCGTAAATGATGGAGTCATGCACATTGACAGTCTGAAAGATTGGATCAGGCAAGATTCGATAGGATCTGATTGGATTTGACTTTTGTTGAGGATGGTGAAGAAACCATAACCTCCTATAATTTGAATTGTTTATTGGTAGGAAATCAGTCCATAAATAAGAAGGGAAAAGACATTGTTAGGTATTGTTGTATAGAAGAATATTGTGTTTTTGCAAAGTGGAAGACTTCTACAAGAAAGAGAAAATCAGCCAAGTGCTCAACGAGCATCTATGAAGAGAGTGGGAGTGAGAGAGAACCTGGTTGAAGCATTCAACCTATTGGATAAAAAATTTGGTAGTTTTCATATCAGCAAAGCAAAAGTGAAGGAGGCTATAGAGAAGATAAATAGACAACCAACAAAGAGTAGAATCGGTGAAGAGCAGAGCAGTGAGGAGGAGATTGTTGGCAAATGCACACTCCAATGAGAAATTGTAGATGATTGAAGGTATTATCATTGATGGTGACTTTACAATCCTATGGCACTGGCAGACACTGACACAGGCATAGACACCGACACCGGCACCGACAAAGATGTTCATCAGCACCCTGGTCGACAAGATTTTGTTTATTGTGTTTTGTATTTATTTGTAAAATCTTTTTTTATCACAAAGCATATCTCCTTTTGATATTTATCTACTATAGATTGAGATAGCCTTTCTCTAATTTTCATTCTAGCCTTCAGTTTTTGAAAATGTTCATTTATGTTCTTTTCCCTATCATCTCCCATGTTGTTTAGAATGTCTAGTAGTTGTTTTTCTACCGGGATGTCAAAACCAAAATCCTTTCTACCAATACCAAGTACTCCTTTGGTTATATACAGTATTAAAAATACAAGTAAGTTGCCAAATCTGAAAGTCCCTTTCTTGTCCCCTTTGATTTTCTTTAGGTTGTCTATCAGTTCATCCTTCAACCATTCGCATATGTCAATTTTTGCATTATTATTTACCAAGTCATAAGCACTTTTGATACATAAGCTAGAAACAAAGTTTAATTTGTTGGCATGTGTAACTTTGTATCGAAGAATCATGCTAATGAACCTTACATTGTTATCTTTTACATCGTTTACTCTCAAGGATCTCTTGTCAAAGGTTGCATTGGTTAGGATCATTACAATGTCATTTGGAACCTTTTTAGTTTTATCAGGCCTGCTACCGGTGGAAGGTAAGCCTATCACTTCCCTAACTGCCTCTTTGGTTATCTTATGAATTGAATCCAACCAAAAGAACTCCCCATGAACTCTTCTTAACACAATCCTTATAACATCCTTTGGAAAATTAGGAATACTAAGAATCTCCACAAAACCTAGGGTTTTGACTATCTTATGTTCTAGTTTAATATTTCCATTTTCATCACATATAGCAATCCTATACATGTTCTTAATTTCATCATCTCCTAGTTCTTCTACATGACAATGTATGTAGATTCTAGGATCCTCAGCATAAGCAACTCCTTTAGGTATTTTTGATAATGCTCCTAGGGTATCATCTTTCTTTGCAATTTCAAGAATAATCTTAAATACGGGTCTAGGGCACTTAACAACTTCAATTAAAGTAGGGTTTGCAATGAATTTAGGTGTAGAGGAGGAAGCCATTGTTATAAATACCTTAATCTACCTTTAGGTATGAGTGCTTGAATTATTTGCTTCACTTCACGCTATGGATGCCTTCTCTCAGGATTTTCACGCTCTAAGGAAGTTTGAATGCTCGGTGAATGAAAAGAGATCCAAAATATTAACTTTATACTATAATTTTCTCCAACTACCACATTTAATGCTTGTCGGTTAAGTCAAACTTAACACATCTGCCGGTAAAGAAGTATTTCAACTTCTTACCATCAACCGAGGGTAAATTAGTATGTTTTTGAATTTGTTGCCATACCCCCAAAAGGTTTCTTTTCAGTTAGATGAAGGATCTCTTGCTGGGGGAGTGATACTCTATTCTACGGGTGAAGGAATAGCTTCATTAACATTCATATCTGACTTTTAGATCCATTGTTTTGAAAATTCTTGCTTTACTTCTGCAACCTTTTCTTTACCTTTCAAACTGGGTCCTTTGTTATTTGCCGGTGATGCCTTAATTCTACAAAATTTTGCAATATGTCCAATCTTGTTACAAGCATAACAAGTCACATTGTTTTTCTAAATAGATTTTCCATATCCTATGCTGGTACATGTGTTCTACATTGATTAGATAAGTGTCCAAATCTTCCACAAACATAACATCTTACATTCATTCTGCAATTTTCTGAGTTGTGACCAACTTTTTTGCATTTAGAACATTGACCAATGGGTGCATTGGTGTTTTGATAGTTTATCTACATTGATTTTCTCTATGACCATACTTGTTACAGTTAAAGCATTTTCCATTAAATTTGTAGGCTTTAGGTTGTCTTGCCGGTTTACTGTGATCATGATTATTTGCAGTACCGAAGCTTTTAGCAACTTCAAAGCCAAGGCCATTTGTATCTCCATCAAGTTTCTGATTTTTCAACATGTTATCAAGTTCCTTTTAGCTTTTCTTGAATTTCTCCTTGTGTTGATTTGCACTAGCCAACTCATTTTCTAAGAAATCTTTTTGTCTCATGAGTTCAGTTTTGTCATGTTCCAAGTGAATTATATCTATCTTCAACATATCATTTTCATGATTGAGTCTTAGATTTCATTTCCAGCATCATTGATTCTTCTAGCCAAGTCATTTTCAATCTTCTTTCGGTCTTCAATGTCTTTGCTAAACCTCATAGTCATTCTTGCATCTCATTCTTCATTGTACTATTTTCTTGTCTCAGTTTGTTCAATAGGTCATTAGGAGTTTCTTTTTCATCATCATCACTCTGTATCTTCTCAAAAAGTTCTCTTCTTTTGTTCCTAGCAATAGTGAGATTTCCTTGAAGTCCCTAAATGATTTCCTATGCAACCTTCAAATCATCTTCAAGTTTCATATTTTTCAACTTTTTTGCATCATAGTCTGAAAGAGTTGTTTCCAATTGCTTTCTCAAATTTTCCATCTCTGTCGGTGATAGAATCTTCCTCAAGTTATTAGGCTTTTGAAAATAGAGGACCAGGCTCTAATACCAATTTTTAGGATTCCCAAAGATACTGAGAGGGGGGTGAATCAGTATCTATCCAGTTAATGGATTTTCTGAACTTATTAAATGAAGTGCATTACAAAACAGTGTACCGGTAAACCATAAATAATGCAATAAATAAGATTAGTAAACACAACATAGAAAGAAAACCATAACACAATATTTTTAATGAGGAAACCCGATGTGGGAAAAACCTCGATGGGATTTGTGACCCACAATATTCGCTCACTGGCCAATAAGTGAATATTACTGATACAATAGGGGCCTGCACATACAGGAAGGCCAACTGCCTAAAGCTCACTGCTTAAATACAAAAGGGGAAGTCTCACTAACTTACAAAAGTGGATTATATAAATCCAATGTCATGTATTGCTTTGGATCAGCATATGCTATGACAGGTTCAGTACCGGTTTAAGCTCTTGCAATAATCATAAACCTTATTCCATAATCGGCCTTAATATTCGCATGTATTATCCATCTCGCATATTCTTATTATAGATGTTCTATAGGATCTCATACTTATATATGAGCCTTATTACAATTCACCTTGTCAGCTTACAAAAATATTTTACAAATAAATACAAAACATAATAAACAAAATCTTGTCAGCCAGGGTGTCGGTGAACATCTTTGTCGCTGCCGGTCTGAGGACTATTCGGGTTACAGAAATGGGATATGAGGTAGATGAGAACATAATTGAAACTTATGCAAAAGCACTTCTAGAAGCCCCTAAAGAACCAACTAAAGAAATATTTGGTAATGCTGAAACAATTGAAAGCAAAATTGAATCTGAGAAAAGAATTTTTTTATGGAAGTTGTAGATGATATACCCAATGACTTGTATAGAAGGTTAGAAACAAGAAGGGTAGCAATTGTTGAATTGGATAAAAATATCAAGATAGAAAAACTACTTCTAGTTCACCTAGTTAACTCAACACAAGAGATAGATGAATTAATAAGTGAGGCTAACCAGACAATATTTTCAACCGGTCACTGACATGTAGCACTAATGGCAAGAAGAGTTAATGAGATATCAGAAGAAACTACAGACAAGTGGGATATATTCTTTGTTGAAAAAGAGAAACAAGAAGAGCTTAAGAGACCAAAGACTTTTAAAGTCTATCAAAAAGAAAAGGATAAGGATAAGGGGAAAGGTAAGGTAGGTGGACCTCCGAGCATAAAGATAACAGACAACTTACCTCCACCTCCTTCTAATACTCCACTAGCAACAAAAAGTATGGAGACAACACCTGAGGACACAAATCCTAATTCTAAGGTGTTGTATATAATGAATATCGACACATAGGAAGTCAACATTGTGGTTGATAAGGAATCAAGTGAGAAAAGAGATGTGGCAACTGATCCACCAGTAGAAGACACAACAGTTGAGACAAATGTTGAAGATACAGTTGAAGACATTGAAATTGGGAGTGAGCAACAAACTGAACAGATAATGGATACAGGAAAAGAAGATAGCACTAGTGTACATAATGATGTATCTACTGAGCAACTGACAATTGATAGCAATGAAAAATCTGTTGAGATACCGGCTGTAGACATTTTAGGACTAAGCATAGAAAAACCAGTAGAAAACACAAAGTCACAAACAGAAAAACCAGTAGTGGATACCACTGAAAAATCATCAGAAGCACCATCAGAGAAACCATCAGTAGAGAGTATAGAGAAACAAGTAGAGAAATAGGATCATTCATAGGTACATTCAGAGACAATACCACCGACTACAACTGAAAAACCTAAACCTTTGGTAGTTGAAATGTAGACACAAACTGACCCTCTAGAGAAAGAGGAAAGCAATGCTATTACTACCACTGTCAGATTACAAATTGCGAAGGTAGTTGGATAGTCATCTAGAACCTCCATGACTAAATTTAGACCATCTAATGTGACAGAGGTATTGCTAGATTTAATTAAGAAAATAACAGATTGTAATGCACTAGCATATAAGGCTATTGATGACACCATACCAATTTTGAAGATGATTGTACCCAAGTGTAACATAGAGAATAAATATTCTTTAGGCCAACTAGACACATTGTCTAAACAAATAATCGACAATCTTCTAACAATTGATCAAATCAATGAGGAGATTTTCAGAGAGAAAATGAATAAAGAGAAGGAAAAAATCTTTGAGGAGACAGTCAAGAAGAATAAGGAAGATACGGATACATTATTACCAGTACTAGGCAAGACAATTTTGGACTTCAAGAAATTGTACATAGATACATGCAAAACAAACATTTTGACAGAAGATATAGATAAAGAGATTAGCATAGCTCAAAAATCAATGATATTGCTGACAACTTAATAGGTTCATCGGATTCAATATCGGTAGTAGAATAGGAAATTGCAGGATTTGAAGAGAAAATATAAAAACTTGAAAAAGATAAGGAAAGGTTAAAATTTAAGGCAAAGGAACTGAAGTGTAGAGTAGGTCCTAAACTGGATATCCTCATCTCTTTGAGAAAAGAGATTTCTGAGGCTCCAGTTCCAGGACTTAAGACACCAGAAGAGCAAATGCACTTTCTCACCAGTACGATCTAGAGGACTAAAACAACACTAAAAGACAGTGAGAGATTCTACAACAGTCTGAATGTTGCCTTAGCAGATTTATATTAGATCGTAACCAACCGGTTACAAAGATCTAGATAGGAACTACACTCAATTGACATTGAATGACAACCTTTTTCATTGATGCCGAAGGGGGAGTAGTAGAGGATGAGAAAAAGAAAATGTATGACATAAGAGATCATTTGCTCAGGGGGAGCACATAGTTTTGACAGTTTTGGTAAGACAATTTTAGACAACATTTTTTGATACACATTTTGGCTTTTTCTCATGAGTGTTGCCATCAATGCCAAAGGGGGAGATTTTTGGCGAATGCACACTCCAATGAGAAATTGTAGATGATTAAAGGTATTGTCATTGATGGCAACCTTACAATCCTATGGCACCATCAGACACCGACACATGAACAAATACCGACATTGGCAGTGACAAAGATGTTCACCGACACCTTGGCTGACAAGATTTTGTTTATTGTGTTTTGTATTTATTTGTAAAATATTTTTTGTAAGCTGACAAGGCGAATTGTAATAAAGCTCATATATAAGTATGAGATCTTATAGAACATCTGTAATAGGAATATGCGAGATGGATAATATGTGTGAGTATTAAGGCAGATTGTGGAATAAGGTTTATGATTATTGTAAGAGCTTAAACCGGTACTGAACCTATCATAGCAGATGTTGATCCAAAGCAGTACATGACATTGGATTTATATAATCCACTTTTGTAAGTCAGTGAGACTTCCCCTTTTGTATTTAAGTAGTGAGCTTTAGGCAGTTGGCCTTCCTGTATGTGCAAGCCCCTATTGTATCAGTAATATTCACTTATTGGCCAATGAGCGAATATTGTGGGTCACAAATCCCACTATGTTTTTTCCCACACTAGGTTTCCTCGTTAAAAATATTGTGTTATGGTGTGCTTTCTATGTTGTGTTTACTAATCTTATTTACTACATTATTTCTGGTTTACTGGTACATTGTTTTGGAATGCAATTCATTTAATAAGTTCAAAAAATCCATTAAATGGTTAGATACTGATTCACCCCCCCCCTCTCAGTATCTATGGGAATCCTAACAGAGATTTAGTGAGAGCAGTATAGAAGAGAGATAAACTGGTGGGGCTTACCAATAGAGAAGCAACATGTGAAGAGCAGTAGAGAAGTGAGTCTATGAAGAAGAGAAGGTATCTCACCGACAAAGTAAGATATATATATATATATATATAATGGTTGCAAGATTGACTTGTAACAAAATAACTACTTATGTATTTGATGTTTACATTGTGAACATTGAGTTTTAGCTTAGTGCAGGGGTTGTAGCTCCTTGGGTTGGTGCCCTAAAGTCAAGGGTTGGTGCTCCTTTGGGTTGCAGGCCATAAATCAGGTAGGGGTTGTAGCTCCTTGGCTTGGTGCCCTAAAGTCAGGGGTTGGTGCTCCTTGGTTTGGTGCCCTAAACTTTGTAACTTTATTTTATTGTGAGGTTGGATTGGAGCAATAGACTCCAACAACATTGCTCACCGAGGTTTTTCTTATCTTTGGTTTTCCTCGTATATGTTGGTGTTATGTGATGTCCCCTTGTGAGAGTGTTTGTATTTGAGTTAGTCTCCTCCATAACTGGTAAGTCTATATTGAGTTAAATCTATCAACCGGTATTCTCACATAGGATTGCAAAAGGGAAAAAGATTTGAGAACCATTGATTCACCTCCTCCCCCTCTCAGTGGTGCATTGTATCTAACAGTTCCAGAACCTGAAACAAAGAAACATGACTATGAAAGAATATACTAAGGAATTATACAAGGTAATTATTAGATATGGACATAGAGAGATGGATAGAGATAAGGTGGTGAGGTACATAAATGGACTTGCATTTAAGATTCAGGATGAGATGAGTATGTTTAGGGTTTTCATAGTTGAAAAAGCTTACCAGTATGCTTTGAAGGCTGAGGAGAAGATGAGATGAAGACAACTGAATAAACCTAGAGGGAAGGAGATATTTAAGGGGTAGATGAGTACATAGAAGCAGAATATGGAAGAAGAATAAAAACCTAAGTGGAGTAATGAAATGGAGGAGAAAACATAGAGAAAAGATAGTGGCAATACCAATAGAGAATTTCCTAGCAAATGTTTCAAGTGTGGAGAAACCAGACATAGATTTTATGAATGTAAGAAGGGAATGGCAAGAAGTTGTGTGGTAAATGAGGAACCAGAAGGTGAAGTTACTGAAACTGACTGTACACTAGAGCAAGAAGAATCCCTTATGTTTAGAAGAGTCATGATGGAGTAGAGCAGTGAAGATCTACTCAGAGAAAGAGTCTTTTCTAGACTGTGTGCAAATCAGGTGGTAAGTGTTGCAAGGTTATTGTGGATAGTGGAAGTATTGATAATTTGGTATCTGAGGAGATGGTAGTGAAGCTTGGATTGAAGAGGCTTGAGCATCCTTGTGCTTACAAGGTAAGTTGGTTGCAAGATTATCAAAAGTTTGAAATAAAGGAGAAGTGTTTGGTGAATTTTAATATTGGGCCTTTTAGGGATGAGGTCTTGTGTGATGTTTTATCTATGAGTGCTTGTCATGTCTTGTTGGGAAGACCTTGGCAGTTTGATACATGAGCTATTTATGACTGTAGAAGAAACCTAATCACTATTGAGAAAGATGGACACATTGAATTCTTTGAAGGAGAAAGAGAAGGAGGTGAAAAACCTGAATCTTGAGAGAAGTGGCCGTACTGAGAAACCAGTTGCAGAGGTTATATCAGAAGCTAACATGAGTTTATAGAAGGATCTGATAGATAATCTCGATGGACATATATAATTGGATGAGAGAAAGCTTATGGTGACAAATTGGATAGTCTTGTGGCAGAAACAAATCAGAGTTGTAGAAGAAAGAAAGCAGTAAACAAAGACAATGTGTAGACCTAAAGTAAAGGAAGAGAAACAAAGAGAGTTAGGGGTTAGAGAATTCGGTTGAGGTGTCAAATGAGCTAAAGAAGAGGTTTGTAGATAAGGAAGATGTTTGGATCAGAAATGAACATGGAGTCTTTATCCCAAATCCTTTTTTATGTTCATGAGTTTTCTCTCATGTAACATCTATTTCTACTTGGGGTGTCTAATGCAGGAGCATCCCCGGTCTATGAGCAATCTTGCATCAACCAAAAAATATTTCCTTTCAGTTTAGTTCTTGTTCAGTTCAATGTGCAGTTTTATGTGTTCCTACTAATAGGTGATGATCATTGCTTTCTTTTCATTGTAGATCCTATTTTTGGTCTCCAGGCTGGTTCATGTGCTTAATTCCAAATTTTCAGTCCATTTGGATTCTTTTTCAACTAGTTATCACTCACGGTTTGACTGTTTCTGGGTTTCAAGACAATTCTTGAGCTTATCAGTTGGTTTTCCTTCATTTCCAGAGTGGTTTCTTGGCATGTGGATCTATTTGGGATCTTGTCCGATGTTCTTTGGCATGTGGCTGACCTTCTTGCTTATCCACACTTCTTGGTTGTTATTTTCTGGAGGAATTTTTTTCAATCTTAGGGCCAACCTAGTTACACATTTCATTTTCCTACATTGGTAAATGTAATATTTTGTGGCCGACTCAGATATGTTTCATAGGGTATATATAGGGTATAATGTAATCATTTGTAGCACAGAAGAAGTAGAAATCAAAATAAAGATTTAGATTAGTGATTAGCGATCCGATTGACTCTAAGAGTTCCAAATGGATTGTATTTGGCTTGTAGCTTGCATGTAACTGATTGACTATCGGATGTTCTATGATGACTGTATGATGATAACCGATTGATTGTTGGAGGTTCTAAGACAATAATATGATCTGATTCTATAATCTTGCTATGTTTTCATGTTACTTTCATTGTATTACTCTTGCTGCATAAGCCAGTTAGTTCTCTTTTGAGGTTTTACCGGTTATGGATGCATCATTTTCACTAGAAGATATGTCCTTTATTTTTCTTTTTTCTGAGTTTGAAGGTGCCTCATAGAGGTTTTCACTAGGGGACTTCTGATTCTGATTTTTTTTTTTGTGAGATGGGTGCTTTCCATCTTTGTTCTTGAGGTCCAAGTCCATGTCCTTTATAACCCATCTTATCTACAATAGAAAATGCCTTAGGATACATTTTCTTTGAGATATCTATTGGTGCTTTGTCCTCTTCTCAGTTAAGCCAAGAAAGGACATTACTTTCTATATTTCCTTCATTAAGTGGGCCCCACTACTCAAAGGTGGTTTCCTTGCATTTCATAGTAGGCTTCTTTTGAATCTCAATTTCCTTAGGCCTTCCATAGGACTTGGCAGATAGTGGGAGTTGTCCCACATGTTCTAGAGTTTACACTCTCCACAACCATTATCAATTATCTCGACCTTAATCTTGAGTCAAGTGGAGGTGGATGTAAAATTTGAAGGATCGAATTGAGGTGGTAAAATTGGTGTATTGGGTGGCAAATGGTAAGGGTGCTTTCCCTCAAGGACTTTGCAATATTGGAATGGTTGTGGATCAGCTAGGATGGTGATCTCTTTACCATTGTAAGGGAATTTAAGGTATTGATGATAAGTGGATGGAATGACTTGGATGGAATGAATCCAAGGGTGATCAAGGAGGATGTGATAGGGGAGATCAAGGTCTAAGACTTGACAAGTAGTTTCCATTTGTTGTAGGGCCCACTTGAAGAGGTAATGTGATGGTGCCTTTGGAGACCCTTTCAACACCATCATAGGCTTTTATTGTGATTTTGTCTGATGTGCCAACCAATTCTTCAGAAATACCTAGTTGTTTGATTAATTTATATGTACAAAGATTCAGTCCTGATCCACCATCTATAAGGACTCTCTTTATTTTGTGATTATGTATGATAGCTTCATTATGAAGGGGTTTATAGTGGGATGGGTCACTAGATGGAGCATATTTTGAGGTAAAGATGAGATGGTGTTGTTGTTGGGAAAAATGGTGTCTCAACCTTGCATTTATGTGAGGTTACTATTTATAGTAAGTTTTCATTTGAGCACAAAATGGTGCAAAACTCTCCCTGAAGCTTCTAGTTGGCTAGATAAGCATTTTGGTAAAGTTGCGTTGTAAGGTCACAACTAGTTTTGAAGATATTAATGTTTTCATCTTGGAGGGGTGCAATAAAATATTTAAACTCAATTTTGGGGACTTTAGAGGCTCCAAAACGCCCTGAAAAGTGGCCGTAACTAGTGAAGCGGGTTACAAGGTGATAGAGCACTTCGCGAGCTTTCCGGCGCTTCAAACGGTTCGTCAATCGGACACCCGATTCTCAAGTTATGGCCTCCGGAAGTTTGTACTCTTGAAATAGGAAAAATAATTTGTATCGGATACATAAATGAGCTGTAAAGGGGAGCGACACATGTTGATGTGTGCTTTAACATGTCATAGGGCATCTAGAAGGGAGATAAGGTCGGCTACACCTTATTGGGTGGTTTTAGCCCATGGTTTTGTAATACCGTTTGACGGTTTCTTGTATTGTATCTCCTATTTATGAGGTGTGTGAGATAGAGGTTGTGTGTAAGAGTCCTATGGCTATTGAGTTGCCTCTGAATCTCTGATTAGTGGTACTCCTGTGAAGAGCTTGCTCTGCAAGTATGTTGTAATCTATTTTTGATTGCTGAATAAAATATTGAGCTGCTTTTGGAGGGTGGGGTTTTTCTCCCGAAAGGGTTTTCCCCACGTAAATCATTGTGTTGTGGTATGAATGTTATTATATCTATTTCTATTTTCTGTAACTGTTGTAATGATCTGAAAAAGTTTTGCATTACCCTCCTCTCAAGGTTAGTGTAGGAAGTTGTTTCCGCTACTTAACTTCCTTACAGTTGTAGATACTAAAAAATGTCTTTTTCATCATGTAGTAATTATTCATCCTAATTAATTAAGTAATTCTTTAATTCTTTAATTATTCTTCTAAACTGACTCAATCATCACATTCAACATTTCTAATTATTCTCTCCATCCCCTCAGAAGAAATCTAAATCTTCCATTCAGAAAAGGAAAAAGCAGAAAAGACAGGGCAAGTTTGATTTGGAGTCGGAGGACAAAGTGCAGTGTAAGTACTCTGATGTGGACCAAATAGTTGAGGAGGAGATCATGGGGGATAGTTTCAATGAGAGTGTTGGTGGAAATGCCGAACAGATTACTGGTGGAGATGTTCACAATACTGAACAAGCCAAAGCTGGTGAAAAAAGACCCCCTTCAAACCCTCCTATTAAGGGCTTGAAGGGGTTTGTGGACACCCTCGACTGGCTCATAAATAGTCACAAGAAAGTTGTGGAGGAAAACAAGAAGCTAAGCCATAGGGTTCAAATTCTAGAGACAATTAGCATTGGTGAAGGTAAATACATGGTTGAGTACGTTGATGATTTGGGAAAAACTGTTGCAAAGCTGAAGAGATTAGGGATGCCTTCAACCCTAGGTTTGAGAAAGTGGAGAAGGCCCTAGAAGAGATAAAAACCAATGAAAATTCTACGGACCAGAGAATGGTGGATGTTGATAACAAACTCAACAAAATTAAAACCTATCTCAAAAGTATTTTTGAACAAAGCCATAACATCTTGAAGGCCTCGACTGACAATACCAAAGTCCTGATCAGTAAGCTGGAAAATGAGAATGAATCCCTAGAGTAGGAACCTAACATGGAAGGCATGGAAGATGTGAAAGGACCAAGAATTAGGACCAGAGGCAAGAAGGAGAAAAGGCCAAACAAGGAAATCAAAGAGCTCAAAGTTGCTTTGACAAATTATGACCTATTGGTCATCACATCGGTTGATCTTCTTAAGTCTATATAGTTGCTGTTAGCTATCTTGGTCTTTTATCTAGTTTTATTCACTTTTCTGTTCTTTTCTTTTGTTGTTCGTTCGGTATAATAGCCTTCTTGCCAGTCTTTTGTATGCTATTTCATTGTTGGTCTTGTTGTTCTCTACTGAACTATCTTTTGCTCTTATGTTAAAGGTTTCGGGTCCTTAAAACCTATTTTTCATATTAATCTGAACATTTATAATTATTCAATTTCCACTTCTTAATTAATTAATCATTTAACCCCTTTCTCAAATATTAATTAAATACTATTAATTTAATTAATTACAATTAATTCCTTGATTAAACAATCTTTATTATTTAATTAATCTTATTTCTAATGTTTAAGTAATTTCATTGAAATTATTTAAATTAATTAACTTATTCCTCCAATTTCCAAATTCAAATTTCAATTCATTTCATTTAATTTCATCTAATTCCAAATCATCAAATTCACATTTCAACAAATTTGAATTTCAGTTAATTAATTATGCATTTCAGCATTCAAAAGTCCAAATTCAAATCCAAATTGAAAATGAAAATGAAATTTAATTTCAAAATCCTATAGCACATGTTGAGTATCAAATTGATTGATCAAATCAGTTATCTAATTAGTTAACTCAGTTAACTCTTCAATCTCCCTTTTTCACTCCAAATCAACTTTTTCTGACTAACTAATCTATTCAGTCTTCTAATCAATCAATTCAATGATCTCCTCAATCAATTTGGTCTACTGGCTAATCTATTTAGTTCACTCTTTAATCAATCCTATTAACAGATCAATCAATTGAGTTAATAGGTCAACCATGACTAGTCCATTGATCAATCAAATTTAGTTGACTATCAATCAACACCTGAGTTCAAATCCTCACCCCTTCTGTGCTGAAAATGTATATAAACAACATCATTTTCTCATTTCAAGATATAATCATAGTCTTCAAAATAGTTGTCTAATCTATGCAGGAAATCAGTGCAATACTTGAGAGCCAATTAAACAACTAAGGAGAAGAGTAATGGAAGCTTTGTCAAATCGATTGAGGGAGTCTTAATTAGATTTATTTGCTCAATTCAATTGATTTACATTACTCGATTGTTATTTAGGATTAATTCTAATTAAATTAGAGTTTGTGATTCGCTCTTATAATCTGATTAATTATGATGATTTTAACCCTAATACAGGTGTTGCATAGCAAGGTTTCCAATTAAGGCTTGAAATTGGGAAAATTTTATGTTGTATAGAACATGGGATTATAGGAGGGTCTATGATGCAGAGGTTGGCAGCAGTAGCGTCATAAACCCACCTACACACCTTGGTCTTCTTTACCTTTAGTCTCCCTCATGGCTATGATTCACATCTCAACTATGAAATCAAACTCTTACCCCTAACCAGGGATGGCACAACACTTCTACCCACTTCCTAAGACCTATCAAGATCTTCCACAATGCTATTTTGAAGCACAAGACAAATATTGACTTTTGAGGCCTAGACAAGCCTACTGGTATAGTTCTACCGACATAGGTTTACCGATACTGATCTACCAGTTAGTAGCCCTATTTCACTGTCTTTTTTAACTTTTCTCTAGATAACACCAAACAACATCCTAAACAAATTTAGGTTTCATACACACTTTTGGGATTACTATTAGATTCCAAAAGATTGGACTTCCACCCTATTCCTACACTCTTCAACACCTACTTGGGTCATAGGCCTAGTTGATCAGGTTAGACCAATTTCACAAAGGAGGTATATGAGAATGTGATCACAAGAAGGTTCCAACTCTTCAGGAAGTTTCTTCTATGTTCAAATACTCCAATTCCATCAATTCAACTCATCATCTCATCATTGTTCATTGTATGCTCAACTAAACTCATCTAATCTAATCTAAAATCTTAACTGGTTTAGACTAGGGCTTGGTGGTAATGTACCATCCAACTCCTCTAACCTCACTCCTCTAAAATCTCAAAATACATGTCCCTAACTTGCATTCTACCCATGGCCATCAGATCCCAATGAGTAGATTGCGAGTTAGGGTCTTATTTGGATGGTAACCCTTGGAAATGGATGTTTCAAACTTGCAGAGGATAAGACGCTTATAACTTCCACTAAATTCTACTTCAAGAGGTCAGACCAAATGCATTGGAAGGGTGTTCAAGGGTTCTTTCTAACTAGATCAAAAACTCATCAGTAGATATCATGCTCTATATAGATAGTATGGAAAAATATCACTGTTATCACTTTCTCCACCAAACTTTACAAAACTTTCGACTCCTTCCTATGGTTTTCCAAGCACATATAAACCTTTTCCAACATCCATAAACAACTTTTGAATAGTTAGGACCATTGGAGAAGTAGTTGGCATCCTACCGGCAACTTTGAAAAGTTGCTTGACAGCAAATGCAACATTTTGCAACATAGGACAACATCGGTTATTAACCACCTAAGACAACATCCTAGACATATTAACATTGAAAATCCAAATTCCAAGCCTTCATGGTCTAATAGACCTCTAGGTTTATATGCTCACCTAAGAGATTATTGACCATACAAATAGGCATTCAATTACATCAAGGATGATCATTGATTCAACCCATTATTACATCACAAATGAACCTATAGACACCACCATGTGCTTGAAAATAGATGTGTAATGGAATGTGCTCTACACTAGTCTATTCAAGGATATTTTTGTGAATGGATGAGGTCTTGAGGAGTTCAAGAATGGATATTTGTGCATACATATTGGTGAGATGGTTAAGGACATCATAGTGATTAGTGTGTGATGTGGAAGCTTGTGGAGGAGGAGGAGGAGCTCCTTGGATAGTGACTTTGCCTCAATGCATGGTAACATTGTAATCATTTGGGGAAGTCAAGGTGGAAGGTGAAGTACCTTGAATAACTATCTTAGGTTTTTTGGGTTATTGGGTAGGAGGGGCAACCTGAATGGTTATCCTAGGTTGGTGAGAAGTGGATGAGGGGCTCACTCCTTGGATGGTAATAGTGTTAACATGGGTGTTAGTGGGTTCGATGCAGCCTACCAAGGAGTCGAATCTAGTGATATTATTGGTGTAATCATAATGGACCTCGTGAGATGATGAGATTTTATCCTTACCATGCTTAGAGAAGGAATTTTGATACATTTTAAGCTTGTCATTTGAATTTACAGGCTTGGCATTGACAAACTTGACATCACCTTTGTTAATCAGGTCTTGAATATAACTCTTGTTTCAAACACTTTCATGTATCATGACCTTGGACACGATGGTAGTTACAATATTAATTTTCATTTTACCATCTAGGTTTTGGTTGATTTGCATCAAAAGGATGAGTTATCAGAAAGACAATAGTTCCATCCTTGAAAAGCTTTTGGAAGATGACCTCTATGGGTTCAACAACTAAGGTGTACTCATTTTGTGATTGATTATTGTAATTAGAGGAGCGACCTTGAATGGAGATGTTATTGTGAGGTTGGGACTGGTTACATGAATCTTATTGGTTGTTGGATTGATTATTAGTGGTGGTGGTTTTGGTAGGGATGGTCATGGTTTGAAAATGCTTGGCACAAGTGACTCCATTATTGACAACATTTTTATTCTTGGACCAAAACCTAGGCTTGTCATTAGATGAAGATGGGCCCTAGGAATTTTTCTAATAAGGTTTTAGAGCACCTTCCTCTAGGAGAATTCTTTCTAATTCTAGGCCCTTATTGGTGACTTGCTGAAAGGACTCAAGACACTAACAAGTCAAAGGATGAGAAATTTCCAAGTACTAGGTTGCATTGGAATAGCTAAATTTGGTAGGATTTTGGTATGTCCCAAGGAAGTTTTTTGATGGGGTGTCACCATCTTTGCAAGAAGTTGGCAAAGGTCTCTCCAAGCCTCTACTTTGTGTTGCATAGGTCTATTATAGAGGCAACATTTTTTAATGTTATATTCATAATGGGACACAAAATTTTCTACAAGGTCTGGGAATGACTTGATGGAGATACAAGGAAAAGCCAAGAACCAAGCAAGGGAAGGTCAACTAAGACTCTTAGGAAAAAGTCGATATAAGTAGACATCAGTATAGGAGACCTCTTGATAGG
This sequence comes from Cryptomeria japonica, assembly GCF_030272615.1. NCBI lineage: Eukaryota > Viridiplantae > Streptophyta > Pinopsida > Cupressales > Cupressaceae > Cryptomeria > Cryptomeria japonica. The sequence continues at coordinate 471,932,660 of NC_081414.1, forward strand.
CTATATAGAATTCTTGCAAATGATCTCTAGGGTCCTCTTTGCCTTTGTATTTCTCCAAATTAGGCATTTCAAACTTAGGGGGTTACAAATCCATTGAAATAGAAGGATGATAGAGACAAGGACAAATTTCCTCAAACATGTATGGTTTTTTACATGTCCCGTCCTTAAGGTTTTTGATAATATCCTTCTTGTCTTGGATTTCTCTCATAGGTCAGGTTGTTGATTTTGGACATTAGGAATGTGTTGGTGTAAATAATTATTCATCATGGATATCATTACACTTTACTCAAGTTTACTTAGGAAATTCATTTCACAGTAGTTTGGGTATGAGACACTTGGGTGTTTGTGCCACATTGGGATAGTGTGTGTAGGAGAAATTCCACCTTTTATGGTGTTGATCTTGTTGTTACACTCCACATTCAGTGGATGATCCACCTCATGTGGAATATTATATTGTTCTCCTACCTACCCACACCTATTTCCTACCTACCCTTGTTTCTTATTAAGCCACATGTCATATTTGTGTGCTCACATATCTATAAGCCTCGCCTATATAAGCAGGCTCATCTACATTGTATGTAATTGATTTTATTGATCATTTTCTATTGATGAGAATATAGTTTATTCTTGTCCTATATTGTGTCTCTATTTTGTACATTTCATTGAGCTCTTGATCTTGGCAAAATCTCACATGGTATCAAAGCCATTAGAGCATCATTGATTCATCTTGAAGAGGCATTATTGTGACATCAAGAGGCAGATCTGAGGAGAAGCATCTTTTGGAGGTGTCCTAGACCAGATCCGACCCCGCCATTGCATCCAGAAGGCCGTTTCCATGAATTTTGGTTATAAAGTCCACCTATTTTGGTGAGAATTTTTTTTCATCAATTTTGCTATTATTGTATGAATTTTGAAATTTTTTTCAAAAAAAAAAAAATATTATTTTGGGGGTCCGAAGACCCCCCCCTAACCCCTGCAAGTCTCGGTGGCTCCTCCTTTGTGCCTCCCCATAGTGTGTAGCTCCCTCGATGGCCTCCCTGCCTACGCGCAACTCCCTAGCGGCCTCGCTGCCCATGCAAGTTGCCCACCCCGCTGCCGCCTGTGCAGGTCACCCGCCCCACTGCCTGCGCAACCTTCCCTCCTGCTACCTGCTGCCAACAAACCCTCCCTCTGGAAAATCCACCAGCCCTCCATTAGGCCCTACAACCCCACCACATCACCACCATTTGGAGCACCAGGTCAGCGCCCTGCCCAAGTGGACCTGCCACCTCCTCTGCCACGTCAATAATTGGACAAGTCAGCAACCCAGTTGGTTGCCAAATCAGCCTGCACAGTCAATTTTTTTTTACTAATCAAATCATGCCACATCAGTGCCTTGTTAGCTGTGAAGTTTTGATGATGGTCATACGACCGTCAAATTTAACCCCACAGTCTGATGACATCATCATTTTTCAAAAAATTTGCTGGCCCCTCTCATTGATCTTTTTGATTTTGCAATTCAACTTCAAATGGCCATATCTTGCTCATTTTTGCTCCTTTTTTGGTGCAATTTTTTTTTGAAATGGGCTATAATTTTGTGTACTTTCAAATGGTGGAATTATTTTCTGATTTTTATGGATAGATTTTTTAGAATTCTCAGTTTTTGGTGACTGTGCCTATCCAATCCCCATTTCTGCAACTTCCAGGTCTCCATTCGGGCTCATACGAACTCCTTTTCAGGTGCCATTTTTTTTTAAAGTGCATTATTTTTTGTCTACTCTTAGAATATGCTATCAGTTTGCAACAATTGTGGGTAGAAATTGTACTTTCATCAAATTGTCTTATTTGGCCAATTTGGCATTTGTATTGCATAGATCTATCTTTCTGATCTTTTGCTTTGAAGTTCTCAGCCTATTGGGGTAGTTGTAAAAAAAAATCAAAATTCCACCTTTCCATTGTTTGCAAGTGGCCTATTATACATGCACTACATTTAAAGTGCCAAAATCATCATTTTTGGGGGGGTACTCTGATTGAGTGAATTTGGGGGGGTGTATCTTGTGCTTTCAATGTGCTCTTGTGTTCCTTCCTTTCTGCTGCTATGAGTTCTTCTAAGTTTCCTCTATTAACTCCTCATAATTATGCTACTTGGAAAATTGATGCATGGAGTAAACTTATGGAAAAAAGACTCACTCATTACATTGATGGAACTATTGTTGCTCCAGCTGATCCTAAGGTTGATCCAGTTTGTCACTTGGATTGGCTTACTAAAAATATCATTGCAATTGGTACCTTAAGAAAGTATGTATCAAAGGATCTCATTTTTCATATTGAGAAATGTACTCTAATCAAGGATGCTTGGCAAAAGTTTCAAGACTTATATGGTCAAGTTGATGAGATTAGGAGATATCAAATTGATAGTGATCTCACCATGTTAGATCCCAAGAACTTTGATACTATACAAGATTATCTCACTAAGTAAAATGAGTTGAGGGCACAACTCAAAGATTGTGGCATTGATAAGAAGGATACTCAATTGACATTCAACTTGATAGGCAAGCTTCCATAAGAATATGCAAAATTTGTTTCTAGTTTCCAAACCCATAGGATGACAATGGGTTCAAGCTACACAATGCCTACATTTGATGCTTTCAATGAAATGTTGATGATGGAACAAACTAAGTTAATAAGCATGGGCATTCTTGAGGCTTCTAAGTCTCAAGCATTAGTGGCAAATCAGGGGAACAAAGGAAATCAAGGAAAGAACAACTCAAACAAGAACAAATGGCAATCAAAGCCTAAGGACAAAGCACCATCTTCTCCACAACAATGAGATTCATCCTCTTCCAAGAGGGATAACTCACCAAAGAGGGAGAGACCTACTTGTGCCTATTGTAAAAAGTTTGGTCATGAGGAGCATCGTTGCCATTCTAAGAAGATTGATGAGCTCACACATATCCTCAAAAAGCATAACATTGATTTGCCTAATGTCTACAAGAAGGATGATTCATCAACTTCCACTTCCTCACATTCAAAAGGAAAAGGGAAATCATTCATGGCTTCTACAAGTGGGAAGAATCACTCTTTTGGAACAAGAAAAGGAAAAGCTCTATGTGTTACTATTAGTCATGGTTCAGAGAGATGGCTTTTAGATTCAGGGGCTTCTCATCATATGGCATCTTCATAGTCTATGTTCTCTACATTTGAGCCTTGCACCATGCCACAAATTTTGATGGGCAATCATACATACATGGATGTGATTGGGAAGGGATCTATTGACATTGGGGATAACTCCTTCAATGATGTGTTGTGTGTACCCCACTTGACAAACAATCTCCTTTCTATCTATCAAATCACACATGGTGCAACTAAGAGAGTTGTGGAGTTCACACCTAAGTCAGTTTTCATTAGAGACTTGGAGACTAGAGCTATCATTGCGACTGGGGTGGTTGATCATGCATCTCAGTTATACTCATTTTCAGATTTTGTTGATGATGATGATTTCAAATTTGATGATTCTACACATGATGATCACACTTCTTGTGATGGTTCAGTTTTTGAGAACTTTGGACACTTGAATATGGGGATTCTCACAAGTGAACCCATTCTTGAGTCTTGTATTCCATCTCCTCATATTGATATCACATCACCTATTGCACCTGATGATGCAAATAGTGCGACAATTTTGCCTTCATGTGATTTAGTGCAGCAGGATATTCATTGTCTTCCAGCTTCAGATTCATGGGATGATTACTTGACAGACATTGTAGGTTTGTTTGTGGAATCCTACATTTTATATTTGGGAGACATCATTGATGACATTCATCTTCTCTTTGATGAAGATGATCCTTCTTCAATTGTTGCGAGGGACCACTCTAACCCTCTTGTTCATTCTCTACATGATCATTCTTTCAAGGTTGACATGATTGTGGATACTTATGTACAATAGTTGGAGGAGGTCTCTTTATCTTTTGAGGAGACATGTGACTCTTTGGGACATGTTCTACATCCATCTCCACTAGATCTTGGAGTGCCTTTTTCAGCAATGTGGCACAGTTTACCACCTTTGGAGGGGGTATCTTTCAGCATCAACATGGGGACACTTGAGTAGTTTTCAGAGATTCCTTTCATCATGAATTCTCTTCATACCTCTTCCCTTGATGATTGGGGAGACTTCATGGATACACCTTTGGTTTTGTTTCTTCCTAAGGGGAGGAATTTTGTTCGACATTCATGGAGCAGTTTCTTCTACATCAAGCTTCTATCATTGGTGTAGATTCCACATTAAGGGGGGGCTTCCTAGCTTCTCTTCTTCTCTCATATGGGGGGGACTTTTTCCTCACATGGGGTTTTGTCCTTCACATACTTCTATGAGAGTTCTTTGTATCTAGTTTTTCATCTCTCTTTTGGGGGAGGGTTTTTTCCCATTGGGTTTTTCTCTCTTTCCCCACTTTGTGAGAGATGTCATTGCATTGGTTTTCATGTATTTGCATTTGTACATGGGTACCTAACATGGCCTAGTAGCCGGGACCCATCTTGCATTGCTTAGTTGCATTGTAGACTTAAGTGCATTCCCCTGAGTTGCACTTAAGGGGGGGTGTTGGTGTAAATAATTATTCATCATGGATATTATTACAATTTACTCAAGTTTACTTAGGAAATGCATTTCACAGTAGTTTGGGTATGAGACACTTGGGTGTTTGTGCCATATTGGGATAGTGTGTGTAGGAGAAATTCCACCTTTTATGGTGTTGATCTTGTTGTTACACTCCACATTCAGTGGATGACCCACCTCATGTGGAATATTATATTGTTTCTCCTACCTACCCACACCTATTTCCTACCTACCCTTGTTTCTTATTGAGCCACATGTCATGTTTGTGTGCTCACATATCCATAAGCCTTGCCTATATAAGCAGGCTCATCTATATTGTATGTAATTGATTTTATTGATCATTTTCTATTGATGAGAATATAGTTTATTCTTGTCCTATATTGTGTCTCTATTTTGTACATTTTATTGAGCTCTTGATCTTGGCAAAATCTCACATATTGACTTGCATTCAAGTTTGGGACATGTCTAGATACAATTGGTATACCACCACTATTGAACACAATATACCACTGAGAGGGGGGTGAATCAGTGGTTCCTAAAAAAATTCCTTTTAAACCAAGCCTTGAGTGTCGGTTAACAATGTAAACACTAAACAATCAAATCAGTAAGATAAGAGTGGATATCAATAGAGCCAGACACACAATGCATAACCCACAACACCATATGTGTGAGGAAAACCCAATATGGGAAAAACCTCGGTGAGAAATGTTGTTGGAGTCTACTACTCCAATCCAACCTCACAATCAAACAATAGATTAAAATGATTTAGGGCACCAACCCAAGGTGCACCAACCCAAGGAGAACCAACCCTTGCACCAAGCACCAACTTGGTGTAATATAATGCAATATAATTTTTATGCAATGAAAGCACCTAGTTGCAAATGAGTTCTGCAACACTTGATCAACTAATGTCTATCAGTTAACAACCTCCTCTTCTTCACTCATTCTCACACTGTCAGTTATAAGATTACTTTCTCTGATCACTCACCTATTACTCCCAGCCTTTCTTCTCTCTCTCTAAGCTTCACACTGCACAATGTCTCTCTTGGATGCCTTCCTAACCAATCTCTCCTTACCGATACACTTGACTATTAAGACTGTAATAGTTTACCAGTTACTCTATCTCTATCAGTTAGACCCTCTCACCGGTTCATCCTGCTATCACACACTGTAACTCTTTGAGAAATAACTCTAAGGCGAATAGTCTTTCTTTTTTATCAGGCTCTCTTTCCTCTCACACCTCGCATCTAGCATCAATCATTTCAGTCTTGAGTTCACCTATTTATCTATGAGGGTTCCCACCAAGAGAAGCATTCAAACAATTTCTTGTTAGGTTTTACCTTCACCAACTCAATCTGTATTAGATTTGATCTGATTTTCTTTTTAGGAATGGTGATCTACATCACACCAAACAACATCGCCATCTCCTCTCTTTTCAATATGCGTTTTCTATTTTGGGATGTTTACGACATGCTTTTCTATGTTTCTTTATCAATCATCATTAATGGCTTGGTTGTTTCCTTTGGAAAATGGGTACAAAGATCATATCATCTTGCAAGGTCGGTTCAATCACCTTGCCACCTTATCTTCCTTGAGCTGCAACATTCTACCATCCTTCCATGATTTTTGGGTTCTTCATTAATGTTGACTTTCTTGTTGACTGCTACATCGATGAATACTTCACTGACCTCTACGTGATTGCCACCTGGTTTACACCTGTCATCCTTGTTGACATCCACCTATGCTCAGTTTGAAATGTTAAAAAATGACAACCTAATGCTGACAATCTCCCCCTTTGGCATTAAAGTCAACTTACTACAAGTCTTCAAACTGGTAAATTTCTCCCCCTTTGACACAATGACAAAGGGTCAGGGTACTTCATTCTCCCCCATTTGATTCATACTTATCTCCCCCTTAGTCAAATCTTCTCTTAGTGATTACAATTGGTACTAAGACATACAACCCTGAACTTTCCTTATGATCAACATGTGGTTAAAGAGATATAGATGATGCTATGAACTCCCCCTGAACCATATATCTCCTTATAAACTTAAGTGCATGAGGTAGGTGACACAACTCCCAAATTGTGTCTTAAGTACCCAAAAGTACTTACCGGTAAAGGTTTGGTGAAGATGTCTACCACTTGTTCTCCTGTAGGGACATATTCCATCTTTACTTCTTGTCCTTCAGCCTTCTCTTTGAGAAAATGATACTTGATGGCTATATGCTTTGTCCTTGAATGCATCACTGGGTTCTTTGATATGTTGATGGAACTTGAATTGTCACACAATATGGGAATAGAATTAGAGATGTCCACTTGTATGTCCTTGAGGGTTTGCTTCATCCAAAGCACTTAAGAGCAACATGTAGCAACAACAATGTATTCTACTCTAGCAGTTGATAGGGAGACTGAATCCTGCTTCTTGCTTTGCCATGAGACCAACTGGTCACCTAGAAAGAATGCACCACCACTTGTTCTCTTCCAGTCATCAATGCAACCTGCCCAATTAGCATCAGTATATGCTTCCAAGATGAATTCCCCTTGTTTAGGGTACCATAATCCATAATTAAGTGTCCCTTGCAAATACCTAAATATTCTGCTTACTGCATTCATATGTGACTTCTTAGGCACTGCTTGAGATCTAGCCACCATACACATTGCCTGCACTATATCCTGTCTAGAAGTAGTAAGATACAATAAGCTACCTATCATGGACCTATACAATGTCTAATCCACCACCGATGATTCATCATTCTTACTTAATTTGTTTCCAGTCACCATAGGGGTACTCATCGGTTTGTAGTCCTCCATTTGAAACTTCTTTATCATATCCTTTGCATACTTGGTTTGTGAGATAAAGATTCCCTTATCTAGTTGTGATATCTACAAACCAAGAAAGTATGTCAATTCTCCAAGCATTGACATCTCAAATTTTGACTACTTCTGATCAGCAAAATCTTTGTAAAGAGTGTTCTTGTTGCCTCCAAAAATGATGTCATCTACATACACAACCACAATGATCATGTGTAGATTTCATGATGTCATTTCCATCTACCTTGATGTATAGATTACTGTCAGCACTCCCCTTTTTGAATCCTTGCTCCTTTAGGTACTAATCTAGCCTTGAATACCATGCTCTAGGAGCCTTCTTTAAACCATACATGGCTTTCTTCAATAAACACATAAAGGTTTCATCATCATGTAACAAAAACCCTTCTGGTTGCTCCATGTACACTTCTTCCAAATTTCCATTAAGGAAGGAATATTTTACATCCATTTGATATACCTTATAACCCTTGTAGATAGAAAAATATAGAAATATTCTAATTGCTTCTAATCTAGTTACCGGTGCAAATGTTTCTTCAAAATCAATACCCTCTACTTGAGAGTAACCCTTGCACACAAGTCTAGATTTATGCCTAACAATTTTACATTCTTCATTCATCTTATTCCGGTAGACCTATTTGGTTCCAATGATGTTCTTTTCTTTTGGTCTAGAAACTAATTCCCAAGTTTTGTTCTTCTCAATTTGCTACAGCTCTTCTTCCATGACATCCATCCATTTCTGACTTTTGCTAGCCTCATTGAATGTTTTAGGTTCTACTCTAGTCATGAGACAAAAATAGACTTATTCATCATTCTAGGCAAGTCTTCTCCTAGTCTATACACCATCACTCTTATTACCTAAAATATTCTCTTCCGGGTGGTTTTTCTATACATATCGGTTAGGGACTTTATTAGATGCTTTTTTTGGTTCATTGTCTGACTAAGCTTCTTCACCTTCATCACCAAAATCATCATACCAGTTCACTTGTGCTTGTCTTTCTTTATGCATAGCTTCATCAACTCTTACATGCACACTCTCAATGACTCTTCTTAGCCTTCTATTGTAGCATTTATAGGTCTTACTGTTAGTTGAGTAACCAAGGAATATCCCTTCATCACTCTTGGAATCAAAACTACCTAAACCATAAATATCTCTCTTTATAAAACACTTGATTCCAAATACTTTGAAGTACTTGACTGATGGTTTCTAGTCATACCACAACTCATAAGGTGTCATTTTGTTGTTTGTTCTTATTCAAACCTAATTCAAGGTATATGCAATAGTATGAACCGCTTCCTTCCGATATATGTCCAACAAACTTGCCTCATTTAACATGGTTTTGTTCATCTCCTTAACTGTCCTATTCTTGCTTTCTACCACACCATTATGTTGTGGTGTCCCGGGGGCTGAGTATTTCCTTCTGATTCCATGTATTTCACAGTAATCTTCAAATTCATTTGATGTGAACTCTCCACCCTAGTCTGATCTTAAGCATTTCAGCTTGCACCCACTTTCCTTCTCTACCATTTTCCTGTAGACACCTAAAATTAAAATTTAATTAATTTAAGCTTGTTGACATAATTAATTTTTTTAATTGTGTTATCCTTATTCCTCTTGTCGTTAATTAAATCCAATTTAATTAATCATGTCACTATTAATTAATTTACCAAATAAATGAATTATTCTCCTAAAGTCCCTCAATAATTATTTCCTCTAAATCCACTCAGTTAATTAATTTTAATTTATTAACCTAGTCATGTGATTCCTACAAATCACTTTTCCTAATCCCCACTCAACCTAATTAATCCTTATAGAATCTCTCATAATCATGCTTATTATTATCCTTCAATTTTGAATTCCCCCTCATGTCACATCAACATTGAGCCTCTCAAAGAAATTCAAACTTCTTTGAATCCCTCCATGCAACCCTTACTTTGGAATTTTTAATTACTCATTTTGAAATTCAATTTTCCTTTCCCCCCTCTTTTCAAGAAATTTATATTCCTATTTATTTTCCCAAGGCATCCTTGATCTATTCCCACCTTTTCAAATTAATCCCATCCCTCCATAAGAAAATCAATCTTGGCCCTTCATTTGCCTCTTCCAATCTATAAATGGGAGGATTCTTTCCTCACAAAAGGATCCACTTCCTCTATAGCATTCTCATGCTGCCCATTTCTCTTCTATTTTCTTCCTTCAATCTTCCAATCCAAATCCATCCAAAATCCTACCAAATCCTATCAAATCCAATCCCTTTTATTGAGCAAAGGAGAGAAATCCACAGACCAATTAAGGAGCTAATCCATACAAGCTAAAAAGGGATGCATCCTTGGCTTCACCAATATCTCAATCCAAAGGAGAAGGTGGAATTAGCAAGGCATAAGTGGTTTGTTTAATGTTTTATGCTTTCTTTGGATTCTAACCATCTAATCTTACCTTGCTATGTTTCCCCCTCTTCATTTTGGCATGCCCGGTGGGACCCACATCCCTAGAATTTAATCTTTTTTGGAGTTTTTTTTGAGTTTTTTCTTGCAGGTGGTGGAACAGCGTGAGCGACTACAAACTAGCATGACCACCATAGGATTAGCATGAGTGTTACCTACTTTGGCATGTGCACATGCACTTTAACATGTGGGATGGGAGTTTGAAAGTTTTAACCCTCCCTTTTGCAGGTCTGTAGAACATCACGAGTGCTGCAGGAACAATGCATCCACCTACAACGTCATCCTATTCCTTCTCCTCTCTTCTATTCTTCCACCTTCTATTTTTATTCTAGAATTAGTACTTGAAAACACACTAAAAAGGACCAAAAAACTTAAAAAATAAAAAAAATAGTTAGTTTTTGCATTTAACTATCCTTTTTATTTCGGAACTGTCGCTTCAGCGCAAGCTCTCTATGAATAGTGTGGGTGCTCTGGCAGAATCCTGCCCATTTTTGAATTTTTAAAATTTTAAATTTTTGGTTGTGCTTACCTACTTCTGCGCGAGTGCACGCGATTCAACACTACCACCATTAGAACAATGTGTCTGCCTCAGGTATATTTTGCTTTTTTAAAAATTTTTGTCCTTCTCTGCATTTTCCATTTTTCTCTTTTCAGACCCCCTTCAACACGTATGCAAACATTTCAGCACAGGTGTCTGCAGAATAACGCGAATGCTATTTTTGAATAATTTTGTCTATTAATTAGATTTTTGAGCTTTACGAGTCCTGCCCGAGTGGTCAAAGACAAAAAAAAACTACTAATCTGATTTTCTGTAGGTTGCCTAAGTAAATCCAACCAAACACTGTGTTTTTCTTAATGTTTTTATTCTAGGCACCTAGATTTCATTAGGGCTAAAATAACTCTTTCTTTTTGTGTTTGAGGAAAGTGTAGAGGTAGGAGAGTATTCTCTTGTCTACATAGACAATCAAAAATCTTGACCCTCGAACCTTTTCTTGTTTGCTTGCACATTTTTACCCTTAGCAGGCCTTCCCTCCTGATTTGCTTAGGCATTGGTGAGAGGGAAATGACCCAAGTGAGTACAGTTGGACCTGGGCATTCTGACTCACTATAATAAATAGGCCTCTTGAGATGAAAGTTTTAGAGGATGGAGCTATTTGAGAGATAATTATCATATTGAGCACTTTGTAGAGCCCCTTGAGGTCTCAATCACGCTTGCATGACTACATCTTGCTTAGTACTTTGTAGGGCTATAGGCCTCAATCATGCTTGCATGACTACAAGGAGTAGTCTTCGAACGAAAAATACTTATTAAGAACTCTATAATTAGAGGTCACCTGGTTCACCTCTGAAAGGTGGATAATCTTTGTGCAAGGGAGATAGTAACTCCCGCAAGAGACTTGCCATATTGTTCCCCCATTAGCATTTGGAGTCAGCTAATACAGCATTAGGAATCCATTGCATGAGACCCAGTGGCTGTATTCTGATTAGCTATTGGGTGTGTACTTGAGTCATCAAGCAAAGGTTTTCCTCTTCATCCAACTTCCTAGGTTAGCACATTGTGTTTTGATTCTCCATGTGCGTCAGTGGCCAACTTGTATTCACTACTTGATCTCCCTTTCCAAGTTCATCATTCCTCCAACCATTCAATCCCCCCTCTTTCCAAATTCCATCTTCTCATCATCAAATCTTTAATCCATTTCTTCTTGTGTGGGAGAAAAAGTGACACTAAGCAAACATGCCCTAATCTCACTTTCAATCACACATTTGTGGAATACGAAAGAGCCTAGAGGTATCACACAATTGGCTACTTCTTCTTATGAAAGAGAGAGCCACGGGCTACCTATTAGGATTTCTATTCCTTTGTTGTAATTGAAAGATAAAATGATGCAAGTTCAATTCCTAACCCCAAAATGCAAGTATGAACTAATGACAAGATTGCAGAATTGAACTTAAACAATGGAAAGCTATAAATACAAGGATAAGACAAGAATGCAAATGCATACCCAGAGTTAAAATCTGACTGAAAATGTTTGGGACAGGGGCGCAGGTGCCACTGTCCTGATTCTGCCCCTGAAACTGCTCTGGAAACTGCTGTTTTGCACTCTGGAAAAGCTGTCAAAAATGCTGATAATGCTATCTGTCAGGAGGACCAGGGCGCCCAACACCCCTATCCCAGGGACCAGGGTGCCCAGCACCCCTGTCCTGGCAGGACCAGGGTGCCCCACACCCCTGTCCTGGTCTTTTGCTTTGAGATTTGGTGTGAACTTCAGTCTCCGTCTGCTTCTTCCGGATTTGTAACTTGCGGCGTCGTCCGAATTCCAAAACCTGCACTTATATCTGAAAAAGGTGTGGTGGGCAGCTATATAGGGTTTTGCCTTAGTCAAACCCCCGCTTCGGTGATTTCCACCTCCACGAATAGCCAAGTTGTATTGTAAAATGTATTATGTGTGCAGACCTAGTGTGTGTGCAAGGTCCTTAAATGCAAGAAAGCAAACTAGAGCAACCTAGAAAGTAAACCCTAATTGCTTGTAAATGATAATGTAAATGCTCTAAATCAAGATGCAAAGTGATCTAAAGCATGAATAAAGGATATATTGAAGCTTATGCAAAGACATGAAAACAACATGAAATCATACCCAACCCTTAAGGGAGGAGTACAAGCCAATCTTCAGTCGGTAATCTCCTATTGTTCTTCAATGTCTCCCAAGCCCTAAATGAATGAAATTGATGAATTCTTGATGGATGGATGTTGAATGTTATTGAAGTCTTCAAAGATCTGCTCTTTCACTGCATATGAGGTCCTGAAAACCCAAAATTCGGATCCCTTCAAATGAAGAAAGAGAGCTCTTATGTATGAAACCCTAGGTCTTAATTTCGAATTTTGGCCGACCTAGAGATTGAATCTCCTGCCAATTTCTTGGGGTTAAGCTTTATTTTATGATTGGATCGCGCTCCTAAAATTTCGGGAAAAATGTCCGGGACCATGTTGCACTCCGGGCGCCATGGTCCTGACAACTTTTCACCAAATTTTCAGGACTGTCGGATATGATGATTTTAGAGAGAATCCCGAAGTTACAGGTGATTTTGAGATGTTTTGACCCTCAAAATCAAGCCCCCAAGTTCGAAATAGGACCTAATTAGGGTTTTTGATTAAATGATGTATAGGAGGAATAAAATGAAAAGGGCACACTTTAATGAAAGGGCCCAACTTTATGATATGGGAGATGATAAAATAGGACCTTAGACCTAATTAATTTAATTAATTAAGTGTTAAAGGGGAAATGCAATGCAAAATACAAAATGCGCCAAGGCGGGTGCTAAACTAGGTGTGAAATTGTACCACCCTAGCAAGTGCGTACAATTTATGATGCTACATTTAGCCCCCACTTTAGCGGTCATATGAACACTACGTGCATATGCAAGCTAAAGTACAGAAAAGTAAATATTATTTGAAAAAGGATATATCCATAAGTCGTTGGACGAAGCCCCCAATGGTATCTGTAGTACATAGTTAGGAACCGCACCCTACAAAACACACGTTAGATCACAAAATCACCTAATGCTTACTAAGGAAGGTGATGAAAATTCGAGGGTAGCTATATGCCCCCCCTGTTTTGGCTTGCTAATTTTAGTGAGTTGAAACAGGGTATCATGTTTACCACTTCGAATTGTTAAAGAATATTGATGACAAATGCTCACAAGAAGATTTGATATGAGATCAAAAACTAATGGAGAATCATTTGGTAAGAAAGAGGACTAAATCTCAATTCCAACACAACAAAGAGTGTGAGGATTTGAGAGTTCTCTAACACAAGATGAAGGATGTAAATGGAAACAAAATGCAAAGAGAAGAAAAGAAAGGAAAAAAAAGCATGAATACACACATTGGTGATCCATGAGAAGAATAGTGAGAGAGAAAACATGGACTTCTCACCCCTAGATCTTGTCTAGGTGATCCATGGGAAAAGGACATGGAAAACTAGCCCCTAGAGTCTTTCTAGGTGATCCATGTAAGGGAGGAGAGTGAGAAAGTCTAGCCTTATGCCACTAGTTCCACTCAACCTCGTGCATGTATGTGTAAGGGAGGTTAGAAGCATCTCATAGGAGTCTATGCCCGAGTATGCTACAACCTGTATATGTATAGTACAAAAGTGTGACATCTCACTCTAAGAGTCTGTGCCCTGGTTCCGAGAATAATCACCTTGCATAAAAGAAAAATGGAGACATCTCACTCTAAGAGTCTGTGCTCTGGTTCTGAGAATGACCCATTGCTCAAAAAGTGTAATGATTATGTCATAAGAAAATTAGAACAAGGATACCTACCTTTATCACAAAAGAAGATACCCCAAAAATGCAACAATGTCATAGATCCAAGCAAGAGAGTTTTGCACTCTTTAAGCAAGGATAAGATAGTTGAAAAGGGATATCTTGTAGTATGTGTAAAGGAGATCCTTAGAGGAGAAGAGATCTTTGTACAAAAGACACCTATCCCCGAGAGGAATTATCTTAGACAAATATAACATCTTCTAGAATAAGACAAAGAAGAGAATAAGAATGCAATACTTCCTTCTTTTGCGAGGTGAAAGTGATTCTTAATGAAGGATGACGCTCTTTTTAACCCAATTAGGAGAGTGAATTCATTATGGATGTATTTTACCAAGTGAAAAAGAGGTTGTAGTCAAGGACTTACACCTCTTGTAAGAGAGAACCCTTGAACAAACAACAACAAATGCGTACAAGGCATAACATCAAGTAATAAAGTTCACACCATCCACGAAATAGGAAAAAGTGGATCCTTAGATGAAAATAAGGAAAGATCATTGCCTCCCAAGGATAAGGACAATGAGAAGGACTTACACAATCTTCTAGGGAGAGATTTAGACATAAGCAAAATGTACTACATACTCACATGAGTTCATGCAAGCAAGACATTAGTGTATGTAAAATGCTCCTCATAAGAAGTGGGTAGGATAAGAAAGAGAATACACATCTTCTCCCATATCTAGGAAAAGAGGATTCTAAAGAAAAGATGATCAATATTTCCACATTATTACCCCAAAGGGAAATTTTAACCATAAAAAGAAGAGATGTATGAAATCACTCTTGTCCCCCTAGGAACAAGAAAATTAGTCTATTATGTTGCTTCAAAAATATGATTGCACTTGAAATTGTACCATCATGAATGACAATGAGCCCCCAGTAAATGAGCTACCAATGTCACATAATGATGAGCAACATAATAGCCATTAATGTTATTTAAAGACATGATAGATTGAATAAGGTATTTGAATATGACATGTTAAATGCTCAACTATAAGTGAGATCAAAAACATGTATAAAATGATAAAAATTGAAGAAGAAAAGTCACATGAAATATTAGAAGAGGAATGAGTGTAATTTATTAGAGCCTTATCCCTAGAGGAAAGGACTTTATGATGAATAGGAGATAAAGATTCATAAGTGGATTTAGAAATTTGAGGGGATTCATAAAGAGATTTGTTCATTGCCAAGATTTCCTTATGAGGGGAATGAGAGTTGATAGAAGTAGAAGATGATTTATTTGAAGTGAGATCATCATCACTACTAAATATAGCATTCACATTGAGAGATGGTCTTTTAGATGCTTTAGTGCGTTTGCAGGGATTATAGCCGAGTCCAAAGGCATAATTGTGAAAATTAGTCTCTAGAGGAACTTTTATCCCTTGTTCATGAGCACCACAACCTTTTCCATGATACCCATGCTTAGCAAAAATATGAAAACCACGACCATAACAATTAGCCATTTCAGAAAGAGAAGGTGGTTTTTCATAAGACAAAGAATCAAACTCTTCATAATTAGAGGTGTGAGGAGAAGAAGTTTGAGAAGCGGCCACAAAATTATTACTCATAGGTTCAAGTAAGATTGACTGATTTTTAGCTTCTTCCTTCTCTTTAACTTTAAGCACTCTAGGAGGAACCCTATACTCACCTACAAAGGCGGGATTAAAGTCAAGAGATCCCCAATCGTCTTCTGCGAGAACCTTCTCAGGATCAAAAGCCTTTTCATGTGTAGACTCAAGTCGAGAAGGATCTTCTTCAGGAGCTTCAGACTCATCCAAAGAATTTTGATTATTAGAGGGTGATGATTCATCCATAGGTATCTTGTTCAAAGAGTCATTACTAGAAGAGGAAGGCTTAGATGTTTGCAAACAAGCTTGAAGATTAGTGTCACCTATCAAGGTATATGTCTTATTTTTATAAATGAATTTAACTTGTCTATGCAATGTAGAGGGGACAGCTTGCATACTGTGAATCCAAGGCCTCCCTAATAACAAGTTGTATGTTAGATTTCCCGACATAACATGGATAGGAGTAGGCAAAGTAACAGGTCCCACTGTGATGGGTAAGGTGATAATACCTAATGAAGACTTAGCCACATTATCAAAGCCTCGAATGGGATGAGAGTCAGACTCAATAAGGGATGTATCCACATTCATCTTATGCAATAGATTAATGCTACACACATTAAGGCCAGAGCCATTATCTACTAATGTTCATCTTATAGCAGTGTTATTTATGATAACCACAATCATCAAGGGATCATATTGATGTTGAATTTCACTAGTAGGCAACTCATCTTGAGTAAACACAATTTGAGCTTTAGGATTCATCACAGAGTTAACCAAAGACCCTATATTACTAGATGTATTAGGTGGAGAAACATTCAAATCTTTCAAGGCATCTTGTAAAATTCCATGATGAGCGGAACAAGTTTGGATCAAATCCCAAAGGGATATCTTAGCGGGGGTAGCTTTAAGTTGTTCTATGAGATCATATTCCTTACCAAGAACTTGTGAAATACGAGGAGCTTGACGAAGAATAGGTTGGGAAGGAGGAAGTGAAGTTGGGATAGCTGGAGGAGGATTAGGTTGCCTATTGTTTCTAGTATTATAAGTATGGGCAACCGCATGATAACTCTCTCTAGTCAATTGCTTAGCATACTCATAAGGGCTCTTAGAGGAATAACCTCCTTGTACAGTAATAACCGGTTTCTTAGGAGTGCAAAAAGAATCATTAGCATAACCACCTTGAACCACTAAGATAGGCTTATTTAAAGGTTGAGAATTTTGAGAAGGACAAGCACCTTGGACAGTGAAGAGAGGTTTGTTAGGTGTTTCATTCACATGTATCAAATTGATTGAGGATGGTTTAGAAGAATGAACAAAAGTGTTGGAAGAATTATTGATAGTCTTCTCTTGCACTAAAATCTTATCATAGATTAGATCAATTTTAGGAGAGAGACAAGGGATAGGCATTGATGTTCTAGTAGGAAGGGTAATACTAGGAAAGGTCATAGCATCCTCTATCAAAGGATCTACATGGGGAATAAACTCTCTAGGAGAAGGATCAACATTACTCTCTAAAGTCTCACTTTTGAGAGAGAGATCTTTGAAAGAGATGTTAACCATCTTGCTTTGAACTAGGGTTTTCTTATGAGTAGAACCAAGTTGAGGAGAGGGAGATGCTTTATTTTTAGAGGGAGAATAATTGAGATTCAAGGAAGGGGAGAAACTATCAAGGGAGTTTCCAATCTTGATTTCATCCCCTTTGGCTAGGGGTAGAGAATAATCTATACCTTCTTCTAATGGTTCATCCCAAATAGTGAGGTTGTTGAGAGGAATGTTTGAAGTATTGTCAATTTCGGGAGAGGAGATAACATTGTTTATTAATTCCTCATCCTTAGGAGGGAGAGAATAAATAGATGTGTTAAACTCATCCTCTTTCCTCAAAATATGTTCAATAGGGGAGAGAGAATTAAGGAAATTGCTTATTATTTCATCTTCTTTCTCTAAGGGATGCTTATGGGTAAGACCAACTTTAGGAGAAGGGTAAGCATTTACCATTAATTCATCATCTCTAGTGGGAATTTTGTTGGAAAAGGAAAGGCCATCACTAGGAAATGTAGGGATAATGTCATCTTCTTGCACAAAAGGATCCTCATGAAGGGAGTGTTTTTTAGGAGACACAAAGGCATCAAGGGCATCATTCAACAAAGCATGATCATATCTATTAAAAGGTTTATATTTTGATTCAAAAGGAGATATCTCTTCATAGAGGGGATCATTGAAAACAACCATCTTACTAGATTTAGTGGAAGAGTTGATAGGAATGTACCCTTGGGAGGAATCATTCGACTTATCTTTCTCATCACAACGAAATGGCATAGTAAAAATGTTTATGAGTTTTTGGTAAAATGAAGGTTTGGTATATTTAGGTTCCAAAAATTCATCTAAAGCTTCATCTAACTCATAATCATCACAAATATGAATATCTTGCAAATAAAAATCCGACATTTTGAAATTGCATAAAATTTTAAACACACAATGCAAAGAAACACAATTTTATTTTCTTTTTTTCTTTTTAATGAAAATGAAATGAAAACACACTAAATATAGATCTAGATCTAACAAATGAAATGCAAGAGGAAGCAATGATAGATTCACATCGGGTTCACCAAAATGTGTGGGAGAAAAAGTGACACTAAGCAAACATGCCCTAATCTCACTTTCAATCACACATTTGTGGAATACGAAAGAGCCTAGAGGTATCACACAATTGGCTACTTCTTCTTGTGAAAGAGAGAGCCACAGGCTACCTATTAGGATTTCTATTCCTTTGTTGTAATTGAAAGATAAAATGATGCAAGTTCAATTCCTAACCCCAAAATGCAAGTATGAACTAATGACAAGATTGTAGAATTGAACTTAAACAATGGAAAGCTGTAAATACAAGGATAAGACAAGAATGCAAATGTGTACTCGGAGTTAAAATCTGACTGAAAATGTTCGGGACAGGGGCGCAGGCGCCACTATCCTGATTCTGCCCCTGAAATTGCTCCGGAAACTGTTGTTTTGCACTCTGGAAAAGCTGTCAAAAATGCTGAAAATGTTGTCTATCAGGAGGACCAGGGCGCCCCATGCCCCTATCCTGGTCTTTTGCTCTAATATTTGGTGTGAAGTTCGGTCTTCGTCTGCTTCTTCTGGATCTGTAACTTGCGGCGTCGTCCGAATTCTGAAACCTGCACTTATATTTGAAAAAGGTGTGGTGGGCGGCTATATAGGGTTTTGCCTTAGTCAAACCCCCGCTTCGGTGATTTCCACCTCCACGAATAGCCAAGTTGTATTGTAAAATGTATTGTGTGTGCAGACCTAGTGTGTGTGCAAGGTCCTTAAATGCAAGAAAGCAAACTAGAGCAACCTAGAAAGTAAACCCTAATTGCTTGTAAATGATAATGTAAATGCTCTAAATCAAGATGCAAAGTGATCTAAAGCATGAATAAAGGATATATTGAAGCTTATGCAAAGACATGAAAACAACATGAAATCATACCCAACCCTTAAGGGAGGAGTACAAGCCAATCTTTAGTCGGTAATCTCCTATTGTTCTTCAATGTCTCCCAAGCCCTAAATGAATGAAATTGATGAATGCTTGATGGATGGATGTTGAATGTTATTGAAGTCTTCAAAGATCTGCTCTTTCGCTACATATGAGGTCCTGAAAACCCAAAATTCGGATCCCTTCAAATGAAGAAAGAGATCTCTTATGTATGAAACCCTAGGTCTTAATTTTGACTTTTGGCTGACCTAGAGATTGAATCTCCCACCAATTTCTTGGGGTTAAGCTTTATTTTATGATTGGATCGCGCTCCTAAAATTTTGGGAAAAATGTTCGGGACCATGTTGCACTCCGGGCGCCATGGTCCTGACAACTTTTCACCAAATTTTCAGGACTGTCGGATATGATGATTTTAGAGAGAATCCTGAAGTTACAGGTGATTTCGAGATGTTTTGACCCCCGAAATCAAGCCCCCAAGTTCGAAATAGGACCTAATTAGGGTTTTTGATTAAATGATGTATAGGAGGAATAAAATGAAAAGGGCACACTTTAATGAAAGGGCCCAACTTTATGATATGGGAGATGATAAAATAGGACCTTAGACCTAATTAATTTAATTAATTAAGTGCTAAAGGGGAAATGCAATGCAAAATACAAAATGCGCCAAGGCGGGTGCTAAACTAGGTGTGAAATTGTACCACCCTAGCAAGTGCGTACAATTTACGACGCTACACTACTCATCCAAGTAATTCTCTAATCCCCAATCCACTCTCATCCATTCAAACAATCATCCTTTCTCAACCAATATTTTTGTCCAAATCATTCATGCAACTTTGGGTAGCCACCCCCTTTATTCTTCCTATTATCTATCCATTCTTCCATAATCCTTCTTCCTCTAATCCTATCAAATCTCCAAAATTCCAATCAATCAGTCAATCCATCTTTCTAATTAGATTATCCAATCCTTCATCAATCAATCATCCAATCCTTTAATCCAATCAAATCCAATTCATCATTAATTCCCATCTAAGTCATAATCTAAAGGCTAAGGTATAATTCAATCCAATCTAATCCAATCCAATTCAATCCAATCCAATCCAATCCAATCCAATCCAATCCAAAATCCAATCCAATTAAATCAAGTCCTAATCCAAGGACCAATCCAATCAATTCAAATCCAATCCAAAACTAATCAAATCTAATCCATTATCATTTGAAGCCAAGTACTAATCATCATCTTCATTTGACATCATCTTCATCATGTTTCTCCTCCAAAATATATTCATCCAATTCCAATCTAATCATTCATTCTCAATATGGCTACCAATAATTTCAAATCTTGGTATGCTCATGGAAGTTCACGAACCACCTCAACCTGCCTACAAAGTCAATCCCATAACATCCCATCCATCTATCATATCCCCATCCATTTCATCCCAACACACTATATCCAATCCCAATATATATCATATCTCTTACCCTTCCTCTACCTTTTGCAAGGGAAATCCATCTTATTCCCCATCTACCTCTCCATATTATCCCTCATCTATATACCCCTCCCATCTACATCCCAATCCCCATCCTTTTATAATAAATTCACTACCTCTACTTACCATCCAAATCCTTTACTCCATAATCCTCCAAGCATTAATACTAATTCTCCAATTAATTATCACAATCCTCCATCCAATCCTCATCCCCCATCTAATCCCAATTCTCCATCTAACCCTAATCCTCCAAAATTCTTGTTATCCATGTCCTCCAAATCCATCACCCGTAATCTTATCAAGGACATTCTAGCAAAGGAGACAAAATCCCCACCTCAAAACAAAGTTTCCAAGTCTCCTCAAGTCCTCCATCCACCCCCAATCATTTCCGCCTCAAAAAAAATATCAATACCCCACACTTCATGATACCCCCATTCCTCCATCTACTCACATCAAAGCTTCCATATCCTCCTCCATCACACAATCCCCACAACTCCAAACATGCCAAAAGCTTGTTCCAAATAATTCTAGCATATAATCCTCTCCATCTCATGATGCATCTCCCTCCACTCCATCTAATGATATCATTCCCTCCATTTCCTCTCATGATCATATGATTCCTCTATCCAACTTCCCCCCTCCATCACATGATCTTGTTCCATCTCATGTTCCAATCACCCCTCCCACTCCATCTTATGATACCCTCCCTAGTCATGATCAAAGTATCCCTTCATCTCCATGTCATAATCCTAATCCATCTAAATATCCTAAGCTTCCTTCCACTTCTCATCCCCCTAAAAATGGACTTGCATCTTGTTTCCAAAATAATAAGGGTCCTCAAGCTAATGCTCAAGATGTTGGTACATCCTTTATTCCTCCTAAATCCAAAAGCCTTTTGTGCAAATCAAAATCCTGCCATCCCTCATCTTCCACATCCATTTTGGGACCCTATATTCCAAAGCTAAATCCTCCATTCCTTCCATCAATTTTGGGTCCTTACATCCCTCCATCTGTGACCCTATAACCTCAAATAATCCCTAAGCAAGAAAAACAAAGGCACACATCATTTAATGCCTCCCAACACTCTCCTTTCATCATCCCACCATCCATAAAATCCATCAACCCTTCATCCTCATGCACCCGTACCATTGCTATTGGAAGCAATTTGGATGCCCAATCTAAAAATCATAAAGCTCAAAATCCACAAAAATCAAAGGATCAACATGTCCCCTCAAAATGACATGCTCAAAAGAAAAAATGATCTAAAGGAAAGAAAAATCAAAAAGGCCACAAAAGCCCCAAAAATAAAAAACTATGTGCTTTCCCAAAATACTCAAAGAAGCAATGCATCTCAAAGTAAAATCCACTTTGGCATCCAAAATAGCAAACTTAAAAGCTCCATCCATTCATATGTCGTCCAATCCTCCATCTAACACCCCCCCATCTTCAAAATCCATTTTGGGTCCTTACGTCCCAAAATCAACCATCCCAACTCCATCATCCCCCTCTTCTATTTTGGGTCCACATTTCCCAAAACCCACACTTTATCCTCCATCTAATTCAAAACATTCTCCTCCACTACTTCACCACCCTTCAAGGTGTTTGCCAATGTTTATCTTCCACAAATTCTTCAAAACCCCATCCATTTTTCACAATCCCTTTCAGTTAGTACAATACTTTACAAATTCTCATCTTCTATCCCCTATCCATTTCATCTCCCAAATTATTTTTACCAACATCTATAAGCATACCTCTAGTTCAAAGAAATACTAAGGGATACCATCTATGGAAGTATATTCTTGAGTCCTCCCTCCCTCCTTCACACATCCACTATCTTCCATATCCACTCATCCTCATCCTTATCTATCCAAACTATTTTAAAATCTAAAAATTAAAAAAATTAAAAAAATCAACAAAAATACAAAAAATAAATAAATAAAAATAAAAAATCAGAAAAAAGTAAAGAGAAACCATTTCATCCAATGGTGAAAATCACTTCTTGTGGTGCCTTGGGTAAGTACCATGATGAAAACTTGGCAAAGAAGCATCATGTGTAACTCCCTCATCCTCTTGCACTCTACACTGGGGGCAAGCTTCATCCATGGAATCGGTCCATCCATCTGCATGTTATATAAGCCCATTCTCCTTTCCTATCTTTGATATTGATTATCCTATCCATATCCTCAATCTCATATCCCTCATCCTATCAAAATGAATCCTCCATTCTTATCTTTGGTCTTGATCATATAGGGGCAAAATAATTTTTATGCATGCTTTGGAAACACACAAGCCTTAATACCTCTACCATCCATATCTATTACACATTATATTTCCACCTCACACATTATTATCCACCATCTTTCCTATCCTTCAAACCACTACCCTTAGTGGGGTATTTTCCTCCTTTGCCACATAGTCCTTGGGTCTCCATCATCCTACCCTCCATCTTTTATTCCTACATATCCTATAGATATCCATCCACTCAATCCATCTGCCTCCTATCCAAACAATATCTCCCTCCTTCCATTCATCCATTCTCTTACCAATCCTTGGTTCTCCCTTGTCATTGGTTCCATTCAATCAGATCCTATCCACCAATCCACCCCATCCTATCCAATTATATTTCTAATCCAATCCTATCTCACCCAGTCATATTAACCATCTCTCCCAATTAAATTAAGCATTAATCCCATCCCCAATCCAATCCTACTCAATCATGCATCCCCATTTTCATCCTATCTAATCATTTATCCTTCTTCCATCCTATCCAATCCATCAAACTGAGCTTTTCCCATGTACCTAACCTCACACTGACTTGTGCGAAATCCAAGCACATGTGCTAATCAATCCAAGTGGAAATCCTCTTATCTGCAGACACTGCACATCCAACTTGTCTTTTGTCATCCATCAACCTATCTAAACCCTTCCCATCAGGATGAATCCTTCCTATGTCTGGTAGTTTATCCAAATCCATCACTTGCCCATTGGGATGCATCCTTCCCTAGTCCGACAACTTATCCAAATCCATATCCTTCTCTTGGAAAGAGATGTCAGTTGGTCATGTGCATTTCGTTTGCATGATTGATCTTTTCTCTTTATTTTTCATCTTGTACCCCAAGACTATACTATAAAGTTCTAATGCCAATAGCTAACAAGATGAGAGGGGGGGGGGTGAATCATACAACCTTAATCTTTCATAAAATCAACAGATTCAACCCCGATAACTTAAACTTCAGCAATATAACCAGAAACTGCTAAACATGCAAACTCATAAACACATAATCATCATAACACATATAGCACCAGATTTAACGTGGAAACCCAAATAGGGAAAAACCACTGTGGGATTTTAGACCCACTAAGAAATATACTCTTCTAGAGTATGCTCGGTTAAAAGTAAATCCTGTTAAAGATTACAAACACATTGCTAGATGTGACCCGGTTAAGGGATTTCCCTCAGATCTGTTAAGATCTTCACTTTGTTAGAAGTGACCTTTTCAAAGCATTTCAAACAATCATTTATAATGTTACCTTGCTAGAGGGTTTACAAATAAGATTGTTAAGTCCACTCAGTTAAGAGATTTTCTGTCACTTACAAAATAATAGTAATAAAAATATATCTACAACTTCACATCTAAAATGCTAAAGCAAATTTTTATTTTCTCAAAACAATCTTGTTAGGACTTATCTTGTCCCTCTGTTGGGCTCCCTACTCTATTATTCAAATAGGTCTTCAAGCTTATGTGCTCAGTAATCACTTGTAGCATCCTTGTTCTTACACTTGCCCGCATACATTGTTCATCAATAATTTCTTATTTATAAACAATTTACTAACCACTGAATCTCCTTGATCACATTTCCCATGATCAATCTTAGCCATCAAATCTTCAATCTTGACCAGGTTCAATGTATCCTTCGATCTGAAAATGTTTTACCTTGCCTAGGGACTTGCATTCCTTTCCTGGAACTTACACAAGGTTATTGTGGTTCAATCTATGCTGTAGATCTTCCTGTCAATCTTCTCTTGCCATAGATCCTTAACAAACTTCATGCACAGCATACCAATCATTTAATCAACTCTAGCTCATCATTGTCCTTCATTAAATAATGCTTTTATCCATCAAATGAGATCTGTCATAACTCAGTTGCAACTCGGTAAATACTAAACTTTACTCGGTAGGCATTCTGCCTTCATTAACCGATATCAATAACCTTAGGGTTTACCAACTAGGTTCCTTAGGGTTTATCGACTAGGTGATTTGCTCGGTGACATAGTATAGTATTAACCTTATAATCAATAACATATGTAGGATATCAAAACAATCTAAACATCATGATCTCATCATTGTCTAACTCGGTAATAGTTGCCTATTGAATACTTATTTCTCCCCTTATTCATCACATTCTTTTTGTGTCTTTTACTGACCACTTAATACTCATCAAAACATACTTCTTAAGATATGGCAACATCATACTGAATCAGAAAATCAATTTTTTGACATCAATGACAAAATAATGTTATAAAGATAGTTATCATCCTTTTTCAGTTATATCAATAATCTCCAACAACCTTCTCAATATCCTTAATGAATATCAACAATCTTTCTTTCTATTGAAATGCCAACAATCTCCCTCTTTGGCATTGATGGCAAAACCAACTTTTAAATGGTAATGCCAACAAGATATTCAAATTGATTCAGATTCAGATTGCTGTTAGACTTCTCCTGTTATCTTTGAGCTGTTAAAATCTCCTAAAGTCTTCTCCCTTTTTCATTAGGCTTTTGAGCTAATGTCTTGCATTTAGTCTGCTCCCTTTTGTAATCTTCTCCCCCTATCATTAGTCTTCTATTATCTTCTTTTAGGGCTTTACCATTCAGTCAACCATTTAGTCTTCTCCCCCTTTGACAACAATGCCAAAAAGTAAAAGAACTAAATCATGATTTCTTCCTCTGTGAAGTGATTTACCTTGCTGTGTATCATCTCAGTCTCGGTCAGAGCAACTTGTCTCTATTCATTATTTCCTGCACACCTTTAGAAAACCTTCTAAAGTGCGTAAATCAGCATCAATCCACATATAATATTCTGTAGATTCATGGAATTGATGCTTTCACCGAACTTTGTCAGTGAGTAGAAGATAGGGGTAGGACCCCTAACTTGCTTCTAAGATACTCAAAAGTGTCCCTTGGTAGTGGCTTTGTGAAGATGTCTGCTATTTGCTCCTTTGAACTAATATATTCTAGCACAACTTTCTTCTCTTGAACTTCTTCTCTGAGATAATGATACTTTATAGAGATATGTTTTGTCTTAGAGTGCATTACTGGATTCTTTGAAATGTTAATGGCACTTGTATTATCATAGAATATAGTTATTGGTTTGGTAACCTTCTCATTTATACCTTCCAACAGTTGTTTGATCCATGCTATATTGGTACAATTCAATGTTGCAGCAACATATTCAACTTCTATTGTTGACTGTGAGATACATCCTTGTTTCTTACTAAGCCAACTCACTAGTATTTCTCCTAAAAACAAAGCTCCACCACTTGTACTTTTCTTGTCATCTATGTTGCCTGCCCAATCAACATCAGTATAAACTTTTAAATCAAAATCATTCCTCTTTTCATATACTAAGCCATAATCTTCAGTGCCTCTTAGGTATCCGAAAATTCTCTTGATTGCTGTCATATGGGTTTCCTTGGGATCTGCAGAAAATCTTGCAACAATACCTATTGCATGTGCTATATCCAGTCTACTATGCACAACATATTGTAAATTCCCAATCATAGATTGGTAAAGTGTCTCATCAACAAATGTAGATTCATCATTCTTTGATAGTTTACAGTTAGTAGTCATAGGAGTACTTACTGGTTTAGAATCCTCCATTCCAAATTTCTTCAAGATTTCCTTTATGTACTTGGATTGAGTAATGAAAATCTCATCTTTCATTTGTATTATATGTAAACCTATAAAATATTTTATCTCACCAATTAATGACATCTCAAATTCTTTGCATATTTCATTTCCAAAATTCTTGCATAAGGAGTCATTACCACAAAAAATAATATCATCAACAAATATGGCTAAGATCAGTATTCCATTGTCCTTATCCCTCTTCATGTACATGTTGTTTTCACTTGTCCTTATAAAACCAATTTTGATCAAATAAGAGTGCAATCTCTCATACCATGCTCTAAGTGCTTGTTTCAGACCATATAAAGCTTTGTTTAATTTACATACCTGATCTTTACTCTTGTCTTCAACAAATCCTTCAGGTTGTTCAATGTAAACTTCTTCTAGTATACCATTCAAAAATGCAGATTTAACATCCATTTGATATACCTTGAAATTTTTGAAAGCAACATATGCCAACAATGTTCTTACTCCCTCAAGTCTAGCCACAGGTGCAAAAGTCTCACCATAATCTATTCCTTCTTCTTGAGCATAACCTTTGCAAACTAGTCTTGCTTTGTTCTGAATGACTTCACCTTTTTCATTTAGCTTGTTTATGAAAATCCACTTTGTACCGATTACATTCTTGTCCTTCGGTCTTGGGATCATTGTCCATGTGTCATTCTTCTTGATTTGATCAATCTCTTCTGTCATAGCATTTACCCAATATTCACTGTTAAATGCCTCTTTTACAATTCTTGGTTCAAATTCGGATATGAGACATGTGTTCTATTTCAGTTTGTGTCTTGTCATTACTATATCATCCTTATCTCCTATAATCTGACTTGATGCATGATGCCTTCTGACATATTTGGCTAATATAGGCTCGGTAGGTTCTATATGATCTTCTTCATCACTTGGTAACTGGACATTATCTTCATTTTCTTCAGCAGCTTTCTCAGTAGGACTTCTTGGTTGAACGTAAATGAATTCTTCATAATCTTCTGGTTGTTTGGAATTTCCTTCATCATTTCTTTCTGCAAATTCATCAATTTTCACATTTTCACTTTCTACTAGTTTGTTAGATGATTTGATTAGACATTTAAATGCTTTACTTCTAGAAGAATAACCAAGAAATGTTCCTTCTTCACTTTTCTAATCAAACTTTCCATTTCTGTCATCTTTGTGAACATAGCATCTACTTCCAAAGATTTTAAAATAACTTACATTAGGTTTCTTGTCATACCAGATCTCATATGGTGTCTTCATAGTTCCTTTCTTCAGTTGAACTCGGTTCAGGGTGTAAACTGTAGTGTTGATTGCTTCTCTCCAAAATGTTTGAGGTACCCTTTTTTCTATCATCAGGGTTCTGGCACAATCTACAATTGATCTATTTCTTCTCTCAGCTATCCCATTTTGTTGAGGTGTTCTCGGTGCGGATACTTCCCTTTTTATACCATGATCATTGCAGAATAAGTTAAATTCATCAGAAATGAACTCTCCTCCTCTATCAGATCTAAGACATTTCAGTTGTCTTCCTATTTCATTTTCAACTCTTGCCTTGTACAATTTAAACATTTGAAAAACTTCTGATTTTTCTTTTAAAAACACAACTGACATCATCCTTGAGTAATCATCCACAAATAGTATGAAATATTTATCACGATAATAACTTTGAACTTTCATGGGACCACTGTTGGCATATGCACACTCCAATGAGACATTGTATGTGATTGAAGGTTTTTTCATTGATGGCAACCTTGCAATCTTATGGCACTAGCAAAGACATTACACCAGCATTAGTAGATCACACTCAACACCGGCACTCAGGATACCGGCACCAACACAGAAGAAAAGAAGTATACTGGCACAAAGGCCGACAGGATTTTTGTTATACAATATTTTGTTTATTATTGTAAGCTGACTTGGCAAATTGTAAAATGACTCTTATATATAAAGGAGATCATTGTAGACATTTGTAGGAGTGATGAAGAAGCATTAAGGAAAATATTAGGTAGACCTAATGTGCGAAATATAGGTCAAAGCGTATATGTAAAGAACAGAGCAGGAACCGGTACTGAATCTGGCATTGAAGATACTATTGTAAAGCAGCACAAGTTATTGGATTAGTATAATCCTTATTTGTAAGTCAGTGTGACTTCCCATTGAGCAGTGAGCTCTAGGCAGTTGGCCTTCCTGCATGTGTAGGCCCCTATTGTAAGTAATATTCTCTTATTGGCCAGTGAGTGAATATTGTGGGTCACAAATCCCACCAAGGTTTTTCCCACACCGGATTTCCTTGTTAAAATCTTGTGTTATGGTGTACTTTTCATGTGGATATTCTTGATTCTATTTATTGCATTATTTCTTGCATACCGGTACACTGTTATAATATGTTATGCATGTTTTAAGTTAAGAAATTCTAACTACTGGTTAGATAATGATTCATCCCCCCCCTTCTCAGTATCTGTGGGACCCCTAACAATTGGTATCAGAGCTTGGTCCTCTATTTTCAGAAGCCTAATAGCTTGAGGAAGATCTTGACACTGGTAAAGATGGAAAATCTGATGAAGCAACTTGAAGGAGCTCTTACAGACTATGATGCAGAAAAATTGAAAAATATCAAACTAGATGATTTAAGGGCAGCTCAGGATATTATTTAGGCACTTCAAGAAAATTTTACTATTGCAAGAAATAAGATGAGAACTTTGTGAAAAATTGCAAAATAAGAATGATGAAAAGGAATCACTTAATGATATGATAAGCAAGTTGAAACAAGAGATCATGACAACAAAAAATGAAATGCAGGATATGACTATGAGATTTTACAAAGAGATTGAGGATAGGAAGAAGAATGAAGAAGAATTGACCAGAAGACTAAGTGATGTAGCAAATGAGAATACAAGAATTAGCTATGAAAATGACATGCTGAAGACAGATCTGATGCATACTCAAAATGACTCAAATGAACTAATGAGACAAAAAGAAATCTTGGAAAGAGAACTGGAAACTGCAAATCAACACAAAGAAAAATTCAAGAAAAGCTCAGAGGAACTTGGCACCTTGCTGAAGAATCAAAAACCTAAAGGTGGCACTTCTGGAATTGGCTTTGAAATTGGTGAAAGCTCTGGTACTGCAAATACTCAAGATCACAAAAAACTGGTAAGACAACCTAATGCTTATAAATTCAATGGAAAATGCTTTAACTGTATTAAGTATGGTCATAGAGCAAATGAATGTAGATCTAGAAATTATCAAAATATTAACACACCCATCGGTCAATGTTCTAAATGCAAAAAAGTTGGTCACAACTCTGAAAACTACAGAATGAATGTGAGATGTTATGTTTGTGGAAGATTTGGACATTTATCAAATCAATGCAGAACACAAACTGGCATAGGTTATGGGAAAGATATTCAGAAAAATAATGTAACTTGTTATGCATGTAACAAGATTAGGCATATTGCTAAATTTTGTAGAAGTAAAGGAACACCGGTAGACAACAAAAATGCTAGCTTGAAAGGTAAAGAAAAGGTTGAAGAGGTTAAGCAAGAATTCTCAAAACAATGGATTAGAAAAGTTGATCTAAATATTGGGAATACTCCTCCACTGGTAGAACCAACCAATGCTTCACCGACATAATAGAGTGATGCTTCACTAGAAGGATAGAGCAGTGCTCCACCAGTAGGAAGTCCTTCATCCAATTGAAGAAAATTTCCTTGAGGGTTTGGCAATCTATTGATACATGTGCTAATTATTCCCTCAGTTAGAGATAAGAAGTTGAAAATTACTTATTACCGGCAAATTATGTTAAGTAAATACTTACCGGCATGCAATTAATGTGGTAGATGGTGAAAAGACACTATAAAGTTAAGGTTTTGGCTCCATTTCATTTCACCAAGATTTCAAATTTTCAAAGAGCATGAAGACTCCAAGCTAAGGCATTTCAAGCAAGAAGCAAGCACACTCCAAGCAATCATCCATCCAAGGTAGTAAAAGGTATTTAATCATGGCATCCACCTCTACAATTGAATACATAGCAAACCCTACTATTGTTGAAGTAATAAAAAGACCTAGGCCTGTATTTCAGTTAGTTCCCAAGATAGCAAAGAAGGATGATACCTTAGGTGCTTTTTCTCAAATTCCTAAGGGAGTTGTCTATGCTGAAGACCCCAGAATGTACATCCACTGCAACATTGAAGAGTTAGGAGATGAGGAAATTAAAACCATGTATAAAATCATGATATGTGATAATACCGACAATGTAAAGGATGAACACAAAATCATTGAGACCCTAGGATTTACAGAGATCCTTAGCATTCCTGAATTTCCAAAGGATGTGATTAAGATAGTTTTAAGCAGGGTACATGGACAATTTTTTTGGTTAGATGCAATCCATAAGATCACCAAGGAAGCTATGAAAGCTGTCATAGGGTTACCGACCACCGATAAGAGACCAGATAAAACCAAGGTCTCGAATGACCTAGTTATAAACCTAACTGGTGCAACATTTGACAAAAGGTCTCTAAGGGTTAATGATGTAACAGATATCAATGTGAGATTCATCTGTATGATATTAGGTTACAAAGCTACTCATGCTAATAGACTTAATTTAGTTTCAAGTTTATGCATTAAGAGTGCTTATGGTATGGTAGCACATAATGCAAAATTGACATATGTGAGTGGTTAAAGGATGAACTAATTAACAACCTTGGAAAGATCAAGAAGGACAATAAAGGAACTTTCAAATTTGCTAATTTGTTAGTATGCCTAATGCTACACATAACAAAATAGGTTCCCGATATAGGTTACAAAGAACTTGGATATGACATACCGGTAGGAAAACAATTGACTAAACTATTCAATAACATGGGTGAGAACAAGGAAAACAATATTCATGACTTTTTCCAAGTATTAAAAGCTAAAATGAAGAAAAGAGTAAGGTTATCTTAGAAAATTATAGACAAATACAAAGATGAAATATGCTTTGTCATTAAGAAAGATGAAATCTGGATGGAACGGTCATCCCAAGGATAGTTTGGGTAACTGAGATGGGATATGAAACAGATGATCACATAGTTGAAACATATGCTAAAGCACTTCTGGAAGCCCCCAAAGAACCAAAGGAAGAAGTATTTGGTAGTGCAGAGAATATTGAAAGACAAATTCAATCAAAGAAAAGGGTGAAAAAGGTTGAGCCATTTGTAAGGAAAGGGTCCAAACAAGCAAAAGCCATTAAGGAAGATGTATTGAAGAAAACTAGCATAACAGAAGATGAGTTAGCAACTCCACAGCCTAAAACTCACCTATCACTGGTAGGTACTTCTTCAGGAAGTGACATGCCTACAACTTTTAAAAGAGTTGTAAGGAAAAGAGATCCCTCACCGGCAACCACACCTTCACCTAGGAGGACAAGGCAAAAGCAACAAGTTGTGAGATCTCCGGTTAGAAAGACCACACCAAAGAAGAAACTAACACCCAAGAAGAAGAAGAGGACAAACAGAGAATTGGCCCCTCTTGATATACTGCTAAATGAAATCACAGAGGAAGGTAAACTAAAGAACATAGAGAAAATTTATGACACTCTAACAGCTGATGAGAAAGAACAAGTTGAAAACAGTGTTATATTGCACATGGATATGTACAAGAAATTTTTGATGGAAGTAGTCAATCAAATTCCTGATGAATTATTCAAAAGACTAGAGGCAAGAAGACAGATAGTGATAGAATTAGATAAGAAAATAAAAATTAAGAAATTACTTGCTGTATATCCAGTAAACTCTCCACAAGAAATTGATGATTTATACTTACCTTTTCCTCTTGGTAACCTTCTAGCTAAAAATGCTTCAAACTCTTCTTGCTTCTTGATTTCCTCATACAGTTTGTGCACTTCTTCCATGTTCTTATGAAATCTTTCAATTGCTCCATTGTGATTCCCTTCAGAGTACTTACTCATTCTATCATTGTAATCATCAGATTCGCCAATATGAAAAGAACTGAATGCAGATGTAAAGCGGAAAATCGCGGTCGAACCCTAGTTGGTCTCCCCTCTTCTAACTCCGAGGAGAGAGAAGGGAGGTTCGCTAGGATTCGATGGGTTTTCACTTAGGGGAGAGACTTTACATTCAAAAGAGGGGTTGAAACTCATAAGATCCAATCCCACACAATGTAAGGTTGGATGCTAAATGAATTTCAAGGGTTAGGAAAGCAAGGCTACCCTCTTTTGTAAAGAATGTTGATTAAGGAAATTAAGCTAAGGATGCATAGAAAGTCATAAAGATTCACTTATAAACTGAGTTTAGGTTATAGGATGAAGCTGCGGACCTAGAATTAGCAGTAGAATGTCGATACGGCACTGTCCTGCAAATTTGAGAAAAAGTTGTCGGGATGATGGCGCCTGGCGCCACGGTCCTTCGAAAAATCCGCGAAATGAAGGGGGATCTGTTCATCTCTGCACAAGGATTCCAGATCTTCAATCTCAGCCACATACCTGCAACCTACACACAGAAAAGCGAAGACGATTGGGGGGTTAGGGATTAGGGCTTTGCCTTTAGGTCAAACCCCGGTTTTGGAATTAACCAAGAAATGAGCAAGTGCTGTAAATGTAAATGACTGTAATGTAAAACAAGTACTAATACCTTGTTCTAAGGATGTTTGTATCCTTATGTGCAAAGGTTTAGATGTTGTATGTTGTAGTATGTAGCATATAATAAGTGATCTCCTCTTCAATGGTTGAATCCTTGACTTGAATGCAACACTTAGCCTTGAATGGAGACTTGGAATGATCAATTGCTTGAATGCTTGAATGCTTGAGTATAGTTTCCACGCTTTTCACATATGTCCTTCTCATGCCAAATGAGAGAGAAAAATGTAGTTTATATACTTGTCAATTAGGGTTAATAGACTAATTTTCCCGACCTTAGGCCGACCAGGGAAGTATATTTCCAAATTGCAATAAAAAAGACCCGATATCACTTAGGAAACCGGGCCCAAAATAGGACCCAGGGACCAGGGCGCTGGGCGCCCTGGTCCTAAGGGACCAGGGCACTGGGCGCTCTGGTCCCACCTCCAGGACAGCAGGGTGCAAGGAGGTTCAGGCCAATGGTGCTTGAAAAATGCAGTTTTCAGTGTGGTGAGCAAGTTTTGGGGTCTCCATTCAGGTTGCGTGTTGCGTCGCCATCGTGAAGATCGAAATGCAGTTGAAATTGCAAGTGTCGCAATTTTAGGACGCTACATTTAGACCCCACTTTAGCGGGAGTATGTATGCTCATACTTCCGGTAAAGTACAAGGAAACAACGTTGAAAGACTTTCACCACGTCAAGGAGGCAAGACACACCAAGCCCCCAGTGGACTAAGGATCTTACGACTTCGATTGACAAAGTAAAAGGGAAGATCACGAGGGAGAACCATGACTGTCAGTAGTAAGGTTCCCTCACTATGAGTCATGCAAGAAAGATATCAAAAATTTTCAAGGCAAGGTTAAATTTACCAAGAAATTTTCAAGTATCTTGAAAAGATATGAACGGGATGTATGCCCCCCTACGTTAAAGCAATCGCACACGCCTCACCGGGGGTGATTGTTTTAACGTAGTGATACATATAAGAAATAAGAAAGGAGCACGTTATCGCAAGGATTTAGCCCCCAAGTGTGAGATAAACCCAAGGATAATAGACACAAAACACAAAGCACGAGGTGACTTCGCTTTCCTCGGGGTCAGTATGCTGTATGATAATTCATGTATATATATCATATGTATGTATGCATAATTGTTCTTCATTCCCCAATCAAGGAAGGTCACCTAGAAGAAGGGAACACATGTGTCTTTTGAGTCAACATGAGAGAGATCGAGAGATCTCAATGCTTTGCATCGTCCTCAAGTAGACAACACTAAGGACGACAAATAGAAGAATGAGAATAACATAGAGAAGAAGTAACACAAGAGAGGAGGAGAGAATCTGCTATGCTAATGTAACTAGTCTAGCACATCATCTACCCCCCGATCTTGCTGATCAATGTTTCGGGAAGGAAGGGAACACGCTAGAGGAGGAACATCCAACACAGCAGATGGAGCTATCACAAGATCCAAACATGGGCTATGTTCATGTTCTGAGCCACGTTATTCTTGTCTAGGAGCTAGGATAAGTGCTTTAGAAAATTCATTAGATAAATGGTTATCAACATCAACAAGTTCATATTCGCTATTAGAAGCAAGAGGAGTAACATTTTCATCATGCATAACATTTTCATCTATATCATCATCAAGATTTATAAAAATAGGATCTTTAACTCGCACAGGATCAAGACCATCATGCATCTTATGTTTAGAAGATTTAGGCTCAATGTCCGGCTGAGGAGAAAATGGAATAATGCTTGTTGAAGGTGTTTTTGGAGATTGTAAAGTTTGAGAAGCAGCTGCTTGAGCCCTAAGACAACGCTTTCGTCGGCGTTCCCGTGTCGAACGATTACGTATAGTCTTAGTAGGAAGTGTAGAAGATAGAGGAGGAGGAATGTTCTCATCCCTATCACTTGGGTGTTTAGGTTGTGGTCTCTTAGGCTGGATAATAGGAGAAGAAGAAGGTCTCTTCTCTCTATAGAAGGCAGGAGGAGGAACTGCTCCATATAAGGGAAGAATTTTTGGTTTAGGAAGAAGACCAAGTCCATCATGACGAGGAGGTATAGGTCTACTTTTAGAAGATTTATTAGGCATAGACATAGTTACATCCATAGGAACGGGTTGGGAATCTTCTTGAGGAAAGACATTAGTTTTGTCTTTCAAAGGAAGAATTTCCTTCTCAAGAATGATAGGAATGTCAAGTTTAGGTGTTCTAGGTTCACTTAGAGATAGGATCATATCTGTTTTCCACTTTTGATAAGATTTAAAAAGATGATCACTTCGCAGAGGAAGAGATTGGAATTGTTTGGGCCAAAAGTAATCAATAGGAACACTAGAGGTTCTTTCAGCTGGTTTAAAGAGACTATGATTGACAGTAACAACTTCACCATTATGGGGAAATTTCAAACACTTATGAATAGGAGAAGCAATAGCTTTCATGGAAGATAGCCAAGGATAGCCAAGCTTCACACAAAATTGTTCGGAAGATGGAATAATAGAAAAGTTCACATCAAGAGATTTATTATGGACCTCAATAGGCAATGTAATAGAACCAATTGCAGGAGAAGAAAATGCATCAAATAGTTTCACAATCACATCTATTTTGTCATAGATCACTTGATTCAATTGCAAAGTAAAAAGAAATTCTTCAGTAATAACATTAACCATGCACGAAGGATCAATAAGCACTCCACGACAAGGTGTATTTTTGACTTTTGCAACTACGTATAAAGGACCATCAGGTGCTCTAATGGTTTCACTGGAATCAAATGTGATGGAAGGTTCCTTAGGGTTTTCTTGCTGCTCTACAAAGTTAATCACATTCGGAGTCATAGACACAAGACCATCAGATGAGAAAGAGGAATCATTAGCCTCAATCGCATTAGAGGTATGAGAGGTATGAGAAGGTAATGGATCAGTAAAAATCTGAAGATTTTGGTTAGGAGGAGCTACAGATGTGTTGCCTTTATCATTCACTCCAGAAACAGAAATAGTATTATTATCAATCAAATCTTGAATTTTACCCTTTAAAGAAAAACATTTTTCAGTATCATGCCCAGGCTGACGATGAAAGTGACAAAAAGCTTTGTGATCAAAATAAGGTGAAGTAATCTTTGCAGGATCAATTTGTCTTATAGGAGGAAGAGTAAGCACATTTTGTTCCAATAATTTATTCATAATACCATGCAATGATTCATTCAAAGGAGTATACTTTCTTTCTTTCCTGAAAAATTTAGAAATAGGAGGCACACCTGATGCTGCATTCACATTGTTGTTGATGATGTTTTCATTGAATTTGATGGAATCTCTGTTCGGTTTAAACTTCCCAAATGGTTGTTGACTGCTATCACCCTTATCACTCGGAGCCATAGGATGTGATTGTTCCATTTGACTCACCGTCAGTTGATAATTGTGAAGAGTGGCACACAACTGTTGGAAAGAAGTAAACTCAGAAAACAGAAGCTTGTCTCGAATATCTTTTTGCAAATTAGAAATAAAGATTCTTTGAATATCATTATCAAGCACTGGAAAAGAAATTTGAGCATACAAATTCTTATATCTACCAATGAAATCAGTCACTTTTTCTTTAACACCTTGTTTACAATGCATTAAATCAATCAAAGTAACTTTAGGACTTATATTGTTTTGAAATTGTTGAATGAAAGCATTTGCAAGTTGTTCGAAAGAAGTAATAGAATAAGAAGGCAACGAGCAATACCATTGTAGGGCTTTGTCTCTTAATGTTCTAGTAAACAGTTTTGCAAGCAACCTTTGGTCATAAGCAAAATCAGTACAAATTGTTTGAAAAGTCTTAACATGTGTTAGAGGATCTCCTTTACCATTATAAAGCTCCAAATGCGGGATTTCAACATGTTTAGGAGGAATAGCTCGAACAATGTCAAGAGAAAGTGGACTCGCAACATCAAATGTGGGCACACTAAACTTAGATTGATTCATAGAGGCAATTTGTTGCTGTAAAGAAGAGACAGTTTGTGCAAGATTATTAATGGTAGCTTCAGTCGAAGAGTTCATATTGGATGTGTTAGATTGAGATGGAGGTGTGATGTTATTGAAAGAAGGTAAAGAGTAAGGTGGTGGGACCCTATGATAGTCAACCATAGGAGATGATTGGATAGGAGGAACACTACAAGGAGGAATGGAATGGTTAAATGAATTGCCGCCTTGCGTCATGTTCATTTGTGAAGATATAATAGGAACACTTATTGAAGGAATGAATGAAGAAGTCAGATTGAATGAAGGAATAGGGTTAATTGAAGAAGGAGGATTGCCCCCATGACTAGTGATCATAGGAGGAATGTCTTGTATAGAAGTAGCCATGATGTTTGATGTAAAGGTAGGTATGTTAGCAATAGAAGTGGTCAAAGGAATAGAATGATTGACTTGTGTAGGAGGTTGTGTATAACCTAAAGATTCAGCACAACTCTTCATAGGCATCACATTCGAATCCACAATGTGTGCGATACCATGTAAAACATCAATTCCATTCTTATCACTTTGAAGCATGCGTTTTAGACCCTCAATTAAAGGAAGAGCTTGACTATCGGGATATTCATGAGACATCCATTGGTGAAAATCATCAAATTGGTTATCCAATTTGGAAAGTTGTTCAACAGAAACTTCATGGGGAGCTTCTTCATCATTCGGAGGATTAGAGGAATTACCCATGTCCTCGTTAAAAAGACTACTCAAATTAGGTTCCATCTCCTCAGTAGTTAAACCTCGGAAAGACTTAATTCTACGGCTTCGTCTAACGGGAATAGTGTAAGTAGGGCTTTTTGTTGTAAAACTCATGCACTAGAGAGAGAGAAAAGATTTTGAATTTAGAGGTAGCAATTTTCAGTAAAACCAGCCAATCTTCCAGATTTAAGCTGTTAAATGCAATCACGACAGTCTCCCGAAATTTCGGAAAAAATGTCCGGGACCGTGGCGCTCGGAGTGCAACACGGTCCTTGCAACTTTTTTCGAAATTTGCAGGGATGAAAGGTATGATGATTTTAGAGCTAATCTGAAAAAATTTAGGGATTTTACGATCTGTAGATAGGCCAAATTAAAGTTGCAATCTCAAAATTGAACCCTATCAAGATTGTCGAAAAATGCAAAATTTGAATTTTGAAAAAAAGAGGGAAACTGAAATTTTGAATTTTATGATTTTAGAGGGAATGTCAAAAGCAGTGCAAGTTTTGAAATTTAAAAATTGATTCAATTTCATGCAAAATTCAATTTTGAAAGCGGAAATCAAAGTTGTTGTAATTAAGCACTTAATTTCAAAAGTCACAAAAATGCAAGAATTTGAATAAAGCACTGAAATTTTGAATGAATGCAAACACAATTTTCAGATTTAGGACAGTAAGAACACAATTTTGACACAAAATTTCAATTTCCACAATTTTTGAATGATTAGGAGCCTTAAACCAAGCAATCACAAGACCAACTTTGACTGTAATTTTGAAAGTGTTATAATTGACAAAATCAGCCAAAATTCTGGATTTTAGCAGGAAAATACAGCAAGATCTCGCTCCCGAAATTTTAGAAAAAATGTCGGGGACGATGGCGCTCGGAGTGCAACACGGTCCTCGCAACTTTTTTCCAAATTTTCAGGGATGAAAGATATTGTGATTTTATTGCAGAATCCAAAGTTACAGCTGATTTGGAGATGTTTTGATCGGTCAAATTGTCAAACAAAGGTTGAATTAAG
Organism: Cryptomeria japonica; assembly: GCF_030272615.1. Classification (NCBI taxonomy): domain Eukaryota; kingdom Viridiplantae; phylum Streptophyta; class Pinopsida; order Cupressales; family Cupressaceae; genus Cryptomeria; species Cryptomeria japonica. The sequence continues at coordinate 471,971,604 of NC_081414.1, forward strand.
AGGGTTTCAAAAATTAGGGTTTTGACATTTAACCACTTAATTTTCAAAATTAAAGTACAGATATGAATTGATAATTTGTAATAACAGGGCAGATCTGAAACAAGCATTAATAATTAAACATTTCACAAGCTTAATTACTAAAAAGAAATTTTAGGGTTTTTATGCAATCACCTCTAAAATTTTGCAAAAGATCAAACATGGAAATGTAATCAAGGAATCAATTTTCAGATCTAATCATGAATAATCAGAAAGGATGTTCACGTCGGGTTCACCAAAATGTAAAGCGGAAAATCGCGGTCGAACCCTAGTTGGTCTCCCCTCTTCTAACTCCGAGGAGAGAGAAGGGAGGTTCGCTAGGATTCGATGGGTTTTCACTTAGGGGAGAGACTTTACATTCAAAAGAGGGGTTGAAACTCATAAGATCCAATCCCACACAATGTAAGGTTGGATGCTAAATGAATTTCAAGGGTTAGGAAAGCAAGGCTACCCTCTTTTGTAACTTGAATGTTGATTAAGGAAATTAAGCTAAGGATGCATAGAAAGTCATAAAGATTCACTTATAAACTGAGTTTAGGTTATAGGATGAAGCTGCGGACCTGGAATTAGCAGTAGAATGTCGATACGGCGCTGTCCTGCAAATTTGAGAAAAAGTTGTCGGGACGATGGCGCCCGGCGCCACGGTCCTCCGAAAAATCCGCGAAACGAAGGAGGATCTGTTCGTCTCTGCACAAGGATTCTAGATCTTCAATCTCAGCTGCGTACCTGCAACCTACACACAGAAAAGCGAAGATGATTGGGGGGTTAGGGATTAGGGGTTTGCCTTTAGGTCAAACCCCGGTTTTGGAATTAACCAAGAAATGAGCAAGTGCTGTAAATGTAAATGACTGTAATGTAAAACAAGTACTAATACCTTGTTCTAAGGATGTTTGTATCCTTATGTGCAAAGGTTTAGATGTTGTATGTTGTAGTATGTAGCATGTAATAAGTGATCTCCTCTTCAATGGTTGAATCCTTGACTTGAATGCAACACTTAGCCTTGAATGGAGACTTGGAATGATCAATTGCTTGAATGCTTGAATGCTTGAGTATAGTTTCCACGCTTTTCACATATGTCCTTCTCATGCCAAATGAGAGAGAAAAATGTAGTTTATATACTTGTCAATTAGGGTTAATAGACTGATTTTCCCGACCTTAGGCCGACCAGGGAAGTATATTTCCAAATTGCAATAAAAAAGACCCGATATCACTTAGGAAACCGGGCCCAAAATAGGACCCAGGGACCAGGGCGCTGGGCGCCATGGTCCTGGAGGACCAAGGCGCTGGGCACCATGGTCCTGGAGGACCAGGGCCCTGGGCGCCTTGGTCCTGAGGGACCAGGGCGCTGGGCGCTCTAGTCCCACCTCCAGGACAGCGGGGTACAAGGAGGTTCAGGCCAATGGTGCTTGAAAAATGCAGTTTTTAGTGTCGTGAGCAAGTTTTGGGGTCTCCATTCAGGTTGCGTGTTGCGTCGCCATCGTGAAAACTGAAATGCAGTCGAAATTGCAAGTGTCACAATTTTAGGATGCTATAGCAGATTCTACTTTATTTACCAAAGACCCACTGTTATCAAAATTACTTAACTCAAATGCATGTAGCTTACTAATAGTAGCATCCAAAGAAACTGGCATGTTAGGTACAGACCTCAATTTATTGATTTTAGAGACTCGAATGACATAAGCAGGTAGAAGGGTTCTCAACAACTTAGTTGTTACATCCTTTTCTTCAATAGTTCCTCCTGCTCCTTTAATTTGGTTGATAGTCTCCTTTAACCTTGTAGTGTATTGGGTTATGTTCTCACCTTCATTCATTCTCATAGATTCAAATTGTCCTCTTAGACTATCTACTTTTTCTCTTTGAATATGTTCATCACCGCCATACACATATATGAGCTTGGTCCACATTGCTTCCTTCTAGGTCATTAAACTCTGAGTCAGTCAATGCTGATGTTATTTCAATCATAGCTTGAATATGTTCTTGCTTTTCCTTTATCTCTTCCAAGGTCATTGGGTTGGTTCTTGGTGGTATGTAATCATTCTCCAAATAATATGTTGCATATTCTCCAATTCTTGATAAATGCAGCTTCATCCTTTTCTGCCATGTGGAGAAACTTGACTTGTTCAGCTTTGGTGCATCCCTTTTATACATCTTCAGATCTTTGCCTCAAGTACCTTTAAACTTTTTCTTCCGGAGTCCAAATCTCTAATACCAATTGTAAAGTTCTGATGCCAATAGCTAACAAGATGAGAGGTGGGGGGGTGAATCATACAACCTTAATCTTTCATAAAATTAATAGATTCAACCTCGGTAACTTAAACTTCAGCAATATAACCAGAAACTACTAAACATGCAAACTCATAAACACATAATCATCATAACACATATAATAGTAGATTTAACATGGAAACCCAAATAGGGAAAAACCACTGTGGGATTTCAGACCCACTAAGAAATATACTCTTCTAGAGTATGCTCGGTTAAAAGCAAATCCTGTTAAAGATTACAAACACATTGCTAGATGTGACCCGGTTAAGAGATTTCCCTCAGATCTATTAGGATCTTCACTTTGTTAGAAGTGACCTTGTCAAAGGATTTCAAACACTCATTTAGAATGTTACCTTGAAGAGGGTTTACAAATAAGACTATTAAGTCCACTCGGTTAAGAGATTTTCTATCACTTACAAAATAACAGTAAATAAAATATATCTGCAACTTCACATCTAAAATGCTAAAGTAGATTCTTATTTGCTCAAAACAATCTTGTCATAGGACTTATCTTGTCCCTCTGTTGGGCTCCCTACTCTATTATTCAAACAGGTCTTCAAGCTTCTATGCTTGGTAATCACTATGTAGCATCCCTGTGCTTACACTTGCCCACATACATTGTTCATCAATAATTTCTTATTTATAAACAATTTGCTAACCGCTGAATCTCCTTGATCACATTTCCCATGATTAATCTTAGCCATCAGATCTTCAATCTTGACCAGGTTCAATGTATCCTTTGATTTGAAAATGTTTTACCTTGCCTAGGGACTTGCATTCCTTTCTTGGAACTTGCACAAGGTTATTGTGGTTCAATCTACGCTGTAGATCTTCCTGCCAATCTTCTATTGCCATAGATCCTTAAAAAACTTCATGCATGACATACCAATCATTTAATCAACTCCAACTCATCATTGTCCTTCATTAAATAATGCTTTTATCCATCCAATGCGATCTATCATAACTCGATTGCAACTCGATAAATACTAAACTTTACTCGGTAGACATTCTGCCTTCATTAACCGATATCGATAACCTTAGGATTTACCAACTAGGTTCCTTAGGGTCTACTGACTAGGTTCTTTGCTCAGTGACATAGTATAGTATTAACCTTACAATCAACAACATATGTAGGATATCAAAACAATATAAACATCATGATCTCATCATTGTCTAACTCGGTAATAGTTGCCCATTGGATAACTTATTTCTCCCCTTATTCATCACATTCTTTCTATGTCTTTTACCAACCACTTAATACTCATCAAAACATACTTCTTAAGATATGGCAACATCATACTAAATCAAAAAATCAATTTCTTGACATCAATGACAAAATAATGTTATAAAGATAGTTATCATCCTTTTTTAGTTATATCAATAATCTCCAACAACCTTCTCAATATCCTTAATGAATATCAACAATCTTTCTTTCTATTGAAATGCCAACATATACTTGTCCAAGACTACCTTGACATCCTATATCTTGGTATGTCTTGGCTCATGTATAATGGGGCATAGTTTTCATGGCATGGTGTGTTTGAAGGTTTTCCATGTACGATCCGACAACCCTGCATTAGTGTTTATCAACACTTGCATGATTGTGTGCAAGGCATACATGTTTGACTGAGCGTTAGTCCATGCCTCAGATCTTCATATCATCCTGGTTCTTATCATCAGTGGTGTAGACTATCCATGGCAATATCAAACCTAGGTTTGCTCTCTATATTTTCCAAATAAGAAATCCAATACATTTATCATTGCTCTATCGCATTACATCTTTCATCATCTTCATCCTTTCATTACCTCACCTTCTAATCCATTTCAAGAGCACACTCATGTTCTTCAAACCCGCATGCCCTCTCGATGGGGCATACAACTACTTCCTCATCATCATTCCTCCTCGTTATTCTTCCCCATCTTATGACTGGGGCATAATGCTACTAGTCCTTATCCTTTTCTTTCACTATGTTTTATTCTTCTTGTATGTAACATCATTTCATGATGCTATATAAAAGAGGGGCAAAATGTAGACACCTAAAATTAATATTTAATTAATTTAAGCTTCTCAACATAATTAATTGATTTAATTGTGTTATCCTTATTCCTCTCAGTGTTAATTAAATCCAATTTAATTAATCCTATCACTATTAATTAATTTACCAACTAAATTAATTATTCCCATATTCTCCTAAAGTCCCCCAATAATTATTTCCTCTAAATCCACTCAGTTAATTAATTTTAATTAGTTAACCTAGTCATGTGATTCCTACAAATCACTTTTCATAATCCCCACTCAACCTAATTAATCCTTCTAGAATCTCTCATAATCATGCTTATTATTATCCTTCAATTTTAAATTCCCCCTCATGTCACATAAACATTGAGCCTCTCAAAGAAATTCAAATTTCTTTGAATTCCTCCATGCATCCCTAATTTTGGAATTTTTAATTCCTCATTTTGAAATTCAAATTTCCTTTCCCCCTTCTTCTCAAGGAATTTTATACTCTTGTTTATTTTCCCAAGGAATCCTTGATCCATTCCTACCATTTCAAATTAATCCCATCCCTTCATAAGAAAATCAATCTTGGCCCTTCATTGGACTCTTCCAATCTATAAATGGGAGGATTATTTCCTCACAAAAGGATCTGCTTCCTCTATAGCACTCTCATGCTACCCATTTCTCTTCTATCTTCTTCCTTCAATCTTCCAATCCAAATCCATCCAAAATCCTACCAAATCCTACCAAATCCAATCCCTCTTATTGAGAAAAGGAGAGCAATACACACACCAATCAAGGAGATAATCCAAACAAGCTAAGGAGGGGTGCATCCTTGGCTTCACCAATAGCTCAATCCAAAGGAGAAGGTAGAATTAGCAAGGCATAAGTGGTTTGTTTAATGTTTTATTCTTTCTTTGGATTCTAACCATCTAATCTTACCTTAATACATTTTCCCCTCTTCACTTCCTAAAGATCTTGAATCTATCAAATGCTTGTGATTTATCTTGTAGGAAAGTGACCCATGTCATTCTTGAATAGTCATCAATGAAGAGCATAAAATATCTTTCATTGGAAAGAGCTCTTGTCCTATTCAGACCACATGGATCTGTATGCACTAGTTCAAGTGGTCTTGAGGTGTTGTGTTCTTTTGTCTTGAAGGCCACCTTAGTCTCCTTTGCTTTCATGCATGTTAGGTCTCGGCAAGGAAAATTGAGAGGGGGGGTGAATCAGTTGTGAACCAGTTGTCAAAAAATTGTAATCCAAATGCAAGTTATTCCAAATTAAACTTAAATGTTGATAAACCAAACTTAAGTGCCGATAAAATAGAATAACAGATATAGCAGTACCGGTTTAACTTAATGCATGAAACATAATCAAAAACAACATCCACAACACAAAGATTTTGATGTGGAAACCCGGTAAGTAAAAAACCACTGTGGGAAACCTTACCCACAATCATATGATACTACTGCAGATAGTATGTGTATACAAATGGGGTTTGCACATGAAGAAAGGCCAACTACCTAGAGCTCACTGCTCAATCACAAAATAGGAGTCACACCGACTACAAAATTGGATGGCCAAATCCAATGATAATATACTGCTCAAAATAGCATCTCCAATGCTGGATTCAGTATCGGCTAAGCTTTGAAACTGAGTGTCAAAACACCTTCATAACCTTCCTTCAACCTTCAAATAATGTCTGCATGGTTCGCACAAGGATTTGCTTATTCTCTCTCTTCAATATTTGAATACACTCATACCATAACCATATCCCTTATCCGATCTTCAATAAGATCTTACAATCATTTATACAAAACCTAAGACCAAATGAATAGGTCGGCTCACTAAAGATATTAAAATTAAATCAATTACAAATAAGTCTTGATGCGATACAACATGTCGGCTCAATACAATATCCAATCAATAAACAATCTCCATAACATGTCATGCTGATCTGGAATAGATAATATGTACCAGTCCATACCGTAGACATCTTCTAGTAAAGGAAAATCTATCAACCCAATTAGACCAATAAGAAAAACACCAAAACCAAACTTCCAATCCATGTCTTCGACATAACCAAATGATCTCCAGATGATAACAAGTCATCATCATTGCCGGTGAACAATATAACATGCTGGTGAACACATACCGATGAATATGCATAAGCCACTAACCATACCGATGAACATAATGTAGACCTCCAAGAAGACAAGTGTTGACATCAATGAAAAACTAATGCAACTCATGACAAAGTCATCCATAATACCAACAATGCATTCATCACAAAAAGTGCTTATCGCTTGATGATGGGTGGTATGTTTCTCACACAACCCTTTTTGCTTACTGCATCTAGGTTATCAAAAATAATGTGGATTGATATTTTGTGCCACAACCAACTTTCATCCACTTGCCACAACATGCATTCGGATTCAAAGCATTCTTTCAGATTGTATACATTACCATCTGTCCTCTTACCTTTAGCTACAACCTGACCGGTCCTCTCCTTCTTTATCTGGCAATCAGTAGAATCAAAGGTGAATTTATAACCTTTGTCACACATCTAACTCACACTCAACATATTATGTTTCAGGCCTTCCACATAATACACATCCTGTGCTTTCAGTTTTCCATAAATATTTAGAGTACCTTTTTCCTTTATCTTGATAGATGAGTTGTCTCCAAACCTTACCAAGCTACCATTCTTGTCTTCAATTTTGATAAATTTCTTTTTATCACTAGTCATGTGGTTGGAACAGCCACTGTCTACAACCCTTATATTTCCCCTTTCAGGATGTAGGGTAGTCTGCACTATTAGACTTGATTTTTCTTTGTCCTTTTCTTTCTCAACCCAAACTGGTTGAGTTTCCTTCTTCTTATCAGCCACAATTTTGTGCTTCGGTTTGACTACCAGTTCCTAATTAGGATTTGTCCTCTTTTGCCTGATTTTACTGTTCTTACAAAGCTTTGCTATATGTCCAAACTCTTGACAGTTATAGAATTTCACATTTACATTGAAAGATGAATCTTTTAAACTATTGTAGGACACCTATTTACTCTTCTTACATTCAAAACTCCTATGACCAAATCCATTGCACTGATAACAGACAATATCCATATCCTAGAGTGGACTAAATGGATTTCTACTTTCATAACTCATAGTGGCCTTATTTGTTAATCTACAATCGGCTAACCTATGTCCAAATTTGTTACACTGGTAATAATAACATGAAAGTTTGGAACATATCGGTTAGGTTGCCTTGGTTGTACAAATGTCTATCTCACCAGGGGTTTTCATTTCATGCTACTAAATCTAGTGAATCCTTCATGATCAACCCTTGCATTTATCCTTGGATCTACATTCTGGTACATTGAGTGTGGCCTCTAGTTCATTGATTGTGTATACCAGTTTGTGTGATGGTTTCTAACAGCTTCTGCATAAGTCTTCTTATTGGTATCCTTTTTTTCTCTGAATGTTTTCTTTTCTTCACCTTCACTAGAAGAAGTGAATTGTATCTCCTTACCGGATGTGTCTTTATTGTTTGAAATTTTTCCTTCTTCAAATGCTAAGCCATAGATATCTTTAGATTGCTTTTGTTTTCTCAACATCTTGTCTAAGGCTTCTGTGCTACCCTCATATTTGCTTCTCACTTTCAGTTCATCCTTATTCTTTCCAAGCTCTTTTCTGAGATTCACTATTAATGCTTCTAGATCTTGAGGCTCCTTTTCCTTCTTTTATAGATCAGAGGATGTAACTTCACATATCCTTGTCTTCTTCCAACTGGAGTTTTAAGTCAGAGATAACTTGATTGGAATCATCCAGGGATTGCTTCAAGAGATCTTGTTCTTCTGTTGCAGCAAGTTTGACTTTCTTGATTTCTCTTCTAGTCTTACTTAACTCCTCAAGAGAACCTATGATCTCACCTTCTATATCCACTTCGGCTTCAATGTCTTCTTCTTCCTCATATTCACCAACTAGTTCATCTAGTGCCATAAAGAGATTAACTTCTTTTTCATTCTCATGGTAGTCATCTTGTGATGCACTTTCTTTGTCTGTGGCATCATCCTCAATAGTATATAGGTTGTTCTTCTTCTGGTAGCCTCTTCTTCCTTGCCAGTAGACATTCCTTTCTTTGTCTTTAACAAAAAATCTATCAAAACATCTTTGCTCATCTCCACCGGTTTAATTATAAGGACATTTTACAACAAAGTGTCCAACTTTACCGCAATTGAATCATTTGAGTGGTAACTTTATTTTATGCTTGTCAGATCCTCTCTTGAGATTTTTGACAAAGTTTTCTACCTCTACATCTGAGTCTTCACTGGATCCTTTATAAGTAACTTCTTCCTTGCCCTTTTTGGTGGAGTTGAATGTTTCCTCTTTCCTTGAAGATGCTTCACCAGTTGTTCTCATTTCATAGGTTGTTAGAGATCCAAATAGCTCATCCATTGTGAAGGTCTTCATATCCTTGGCTTCCTCTATGGCAGAAACCTTAGTATCATACTTAGATGTAAGAGATCTAAGTACCTTCTTGACATTAATCTCACTAGAAATTTCTTCTCCAAGTCTTCTGATGGTGTTCACAGTTTCATCTACTTTGTGAAGGTAGTATGCAATATTTTCTTCATCTTTCATCTTGATGCCTTCAAGATGACCTCTTAGTGATTGTAGCTTGGCCTCTTTGACTTTGGCATCTCCTTCAAATAACGTTTGAAATTTATCCCAAGTCTCCTTGGCGGATACATAGTGCATGACCTTGACAAACTCATTGTCTGACACCTCGCTTATGATATCATGTTTAGCCTTTGCATTATTCTCATACTCCTTCTTAGCATCCAGATTAGTGGGAGGAATACTAGGGATAGTATACCCATTCTTGACAGACATCCAAACATCAAAACCAAGAGAGGAAATGTAGGTCTCCATTAATCTTCTCCAGAAGGCGTAGTTAGATCCATCAAACATGGGAGCTTTTGAGGAGGCAGACTCATTTCTTTCCATTGTGTTCCTTGACCAAAATCTACCCAAGCTAGAGAAATATTTATTCAACTGGGAACCTAGGCTCTAATACCAATTGTTGAATATAATGTACCACTGAGAGGGGGGAGAATCAGTGGCTCCTAAAAACCTTTCCTTTTAAACCAAGCCTTGAGTATTGGTTAACAACCTAAACACCAAACAATGAAACTGGTAAGATAAGAGTGGATATCAATAGAGCCAAACAAACAAATGCATAACCCACAACACTAGATGTACGAGGAAAACTCAATATGGGAAAAACCTCAGTGAGAAATGTTGCTAGAGTTTACTACTCCAATCCACGCTCACAATGAAACAATATATTATAATGGTTTAGGGCACAAACCCAAGGAGCACCAACCCCTACTGATTTAGGGCACCAACCCAAGCAACACCAAACCCTACACCAAGAACCAAATCGGTGTAATATAATGCAATAAAATTTTAATGCAATGAAAGAACCTACTTGCAAATATGTTCTGCAACACTTGATCAATTGATGTGTGTTGGTTAACAACCTCCTCTTCTTCACTAGTTCTCACACTGCCGGTTATCAGAATACTTTCTCTGATCACTCATTAGTTACTCTCAACCTTTACTCACTCTCTCTAAGCCTCACCCTTCATAGTGTATCTCTTGGATTCCTTCCTAACCAATCACTCCTTACTGGTATGCTTGACTATTAAGATTGTAACAGTTTATCGGTTACTTTGTCTCTACCGGTTAGACTCTCTCATTGGTTCATCCTGCTATCACATACTGTAACTCTTTGAGAAGTAACTCTAAGATGAATAGTCTTTCTTTTTTCTCATGGTCTCTTTCATCTCACACCTCGCATCTAGCATCAATCATTTCAGTCTCAAGTTCACCTATTTATCTGTGAGGGTTCCTGCCAAGAGAAGCATTCAAATGGTGTTGTGTTAGGTTTTACCTTCACCAACTCGACCTTTATTAGATTTGATCCAATTTTCTTTTTAGGAATGGTGATTTGCATCTCACCAAACAACACCACCATCTCCTCACTTTTCAATGTGTGTTTTCTATTTGGGATGTCTTCGACATGCTTTTCTATGTTTCTATGTCAATCATCATTAATGGCTTGGCTGTTTCCTTTGGAAAATGAGTACAAAGATCAGATCATCTTATAAGGTCGGTTCAATCACCTTGCCACCTTGTCTTCCTCAAGCCACAACATTCTACCATCCTTCCATGATTTTTGAGTTCTTCATTAATGTCGACCTTCTTGTTGACTGCTATGTTGATGAATACTTCACTGACCTATATGTGATTGCCACATGGTTTCCACCTGTCATCCTTGTCGACATCCACCTATGCTCCATTTGCAATGTCGGTTTGGCATCCTTCACCGATCAAGACTAACTACTGGTTCAACTCACGTTACTGGTATAATCCTACTTCACTGGTGGTCCTTCATACCTGCATACCCCTTCTTTGTTGGTAGATCAACTTGGCCTTCCATGAAACATGATAGTCCATCTACTAAGTCCATTTACCAATAGCATTAAACTTCTTTATGTATACCGGTTTACATCCTTCTGTTCATCTTTGCTTGCTTGCTTTGCCTTGCCGGTGTACCTGTTTTACCAGTAGATGATGTATTTCATGTGTACCAGTAACATACATTTCTATCTGGTTACACACATATTGGTTGACATAATTATGTCTTACTTCACCCATATCGGTCACCACTATTTACTCATCGGTGACCATGCCATACCAGTTGACATCAATGACAACCTAATGCCAACAACCACCATTATATATAGGAGGAGACAAAGGGTTGTGAGGTGACTAAGGGTCATGAAGAAATAATGGTGTTGATGGGTGGAAAGATAGAATTGACAAATTTGGTGGAATTATAAATAGGTGTAGATGACCTAAGAGGCTGAGAAATGGAGGAATTAGAAGTGCTAGTAGGTGCATAAGTCATGGGTACAAAATTTGTAGGTGCGGAAGTTGTAGGTGGTGGATGAAGAATGGTATAAAGAAGAGGTTGGATAGCAAGGTCACCTTCAATAGGAGTGTCAAGGATGGATCAGTCAAAGTCAGGGGGAAATCATGCCCCTTGTTTGATAAGTTCAACTAAGAACTCACCTGGATAAACTTTGATAAGATTTTCCATCATTTATTGATTGTAAGGATCTTCCACAAAGGTTTTCAACTATGGAGAGTGTTTTGGTTGGTCAACATAGTTTGTATCAAAGTGGGCATCATGGTCAATGCAAGGATCAAGGTTGGGAAACTCAACAACCATCTTGTTTTTTGAGCGCGAGTCAAGACCATGCATGGGTAAACTTGAGAATGGGGATGGAGATTTGAAGCTGGTTACAAAGACTTGATTATGGAAGTTATGAAATGAAGATAAGCACTTAGCAAATTTTTTATTGGATGAAATTAAATTGGATCAGATTTGATTCTAGTCCTTGGATTAGGACAAGTTTGATTTAGATTAATAGGACACTTTAGTCCTTAGATTAGGATATAGATGAGGTGTATGGGTCAATGATACGGGCCACAAAGAAGGGTAAGAACCAAGCTAGGATAAAATTAGACCTTTGGATTAGGATCAAGATTTCTTCTTCTTAGGATAGACTTTGTTCCTAAGAAAAATAAGAAAAGGGATTAGGGTTTGGATCAACCCAAGTATTAAGATCAATTGAGAAAGGTACTTGAGATAGATTCTTTCTCAAGCACAAGGCTAATTGGGGTTGACAAATGATAAAGTTCTAAGTTAGACTTCACAAAGTGTCAACCTTGGATTGGGAGACTGATTGATTGGTTTGGATTATGTTGATGTTGATTAGAATAATATGTTGTCCTCAAGGGTGAAATGAGAATAATTATGGAAGACACATTGAAGAAAAGAAAAGAGGAGAGGTTACCCTAGATGGGAAATGACTTAATAAGTGATCTTTGGTAGGGGTAGGTTGGACAATGAAATATGACCACTTCTATTAAGTGATTGGGACAATCCCAACCTTTGGTGGAAAGCGCGGGTTCTCAAGAGTTCCTCGTCAAACTAGTTATTGTAACCATGTAGATAATCATGGAAACAGTGCAAAAAGACATGGTGTTTTAACAAGATTTTTTGGTATTTGTATAAGAAACTACGATGCTTGAGGATTTTCTTATAACTTAGTTTCTTCTTCTTGAATTAGCGGTAAATGGATTTTTTGGGATGTTTGAGCGACTTGGGTTTATGGTGCATGAGTGGAAAGTGAATTTGGATTTTCTTTGTCTTGGAAAGAAATGTCAAACAATGAATACACATTGTCCAAGGTAATAATTCAAGCAAGCATAAAAGAGGGAGGACCTAGATTATCGTGATGTGACATAATTTACTAGTATGAACAATATAGGCAAAAAATATACAACCTAGGTTGGAAAGTGGATTCTACTTGTTGGATCCCCACTTGGATTTCTCCAAATACCTAGGGTATGGATAGAGATTTGGTAGAATTGGCTCCCCCACCATGACAATCACTTCTTGGGCATACTAGAAACTCATACCTCAAAGATCTATATATCTTATGAACTAGAGGATTGTTGGCATCATGGTAAGCATGATGAAGTTTGAGGTACTTAGAGGTTGTCATTGATGGCAAATACCAGCTCTAATATCATCACAACTGATCAAGAAAGGGTTATAGTGGATGGGTAAGGAATAGGGGACTAAAGACTTCCATCGGTGAGTAGAGACTGGTTTACAGGAAGCAACCGATAGTTGAGCTGAATGAAGCAGGTACACTGATATAAAGGAAGAAATTGGTAGCAGATCATAATGATGATTGATAAGTATGCAAAGTGCAAAGGATAAGCACACATAGTCATCAACATGTTTGACTTGCTAGCATGTGGATCTAACAAATTTAGAAAGAGCTAGTTGAATTTGGAGTGCTTGCTAGAGAATCGACAAGATTTGTGGCATGAATGGATAGTCCCACTGATATAATTGGTGAGATTTGAGGAACGAATAGATTGGCACATAGAATGATTTTTGAGTTCAAATTTTGGAGGGAAAGTTCACACCAGGATTGAAGATAGCTATATACATGTTTTTCATCTTGATTTTTGAAGTTGTGGGAGCTGTTAGAAAATTGAAGTTGGAAATTAGAGTAAGGTGATGCACGACCTAAGTGCAGAAGGGTTCCTTATGAATCAGTGAAGTCATCACCGAGAAGAGAGTGAAGCAGATATAGAGTGGATCTATTCAACAAAAAAGTGTCACCATCAGATCAATGATTTATTTCTCTCTAATAATTGTAGCAGATTAAATCCCTTAACAAGGTGAACCTTAACTGGTTTTGTTTGTAAAATCCCCTAACAGGGTCACTCCTGATAGTTTTGATACTTAATATAAGTACAGATCCAATAGCCAACAAGATGAGAGGGGGGGTGAATCATACAAACTTAATCATCCATAAAAACATCAGATTCAACCTCGGTAACATATATATCAGTAATATAACAAAAACTATTAAACATGCAAACTTAAAAGCATATGAACAATATAAACCTCATAACACCAGATTTAATGTGGAAACCCAAATAGGGAAAAACCACTATGGGATTTTAGACCCACTAAGAAATATACTCTTCTAGAGTATGCTCGGTTAAAAGCAAATCCTATTAAAGATTACAAACACATTGCTAGATGTGACCCGGTTAAGGGATTTCCCTCAGATCTGTTAGGATCTTCACTTTGTTAGAAGTGACCTTGTTAAAGGATTTCAAACACTCAATCAGAATGTCACCTTGCTAGAGGGTTTACATATAAGATTGTTAAGTCCACTCGGTTAAGAGATTTTTTGTCACTTTCAGAAAATAACAGTAATAAAAATCTATCTACAACTTCACATCTAAAATACTAAAGCAGATTCCTATTTGTTCAATACAATCTAGACATAGAACTAATCTTGTCTATCTTTTGGGCTTCTAAACTCTATTATTCTAACAAGTCTTCAAGCTTATGTTCTTGGTAATCATTATGTAGCATCCCTGTGCATACACTTGCCCGCATACATTGTTTATCAATAGTTTCATATTTATAAACAATTAGGTAACTGCTTAATCTCATTGATCACATTTCCCATGATCAATCATAGCCATCAGATCTTTGATCTTGTCTAGGTTCAATGCATCTTTCAATCTAAAAATGTTTTACCCCACCTTGGAACTTGCATAATAGTCTTGGAGCTTGTACTAGGGTATTGCGGTTCAATCTAAGTTGTAGATCTTCATGCTGACTTTCCATTGCCTTAGATTCGTTAACAAACTTCTTCCACAACTTACTAATCATTTAATCCACTCCAGCTCATCAGCTTCCATCATTAAATACTGCATGTAAACATTTAATGCATTCTATTATAGCTCGGTTACAACTCGATAACAACTTGGTGAATACTAAACTCCACTCGATAGACATTTTGCCTTCATTAACCGATAGCGATAACCTTAGGGTTTACTGACTAGGTTCTTTGCTTGATAACATAGTATAGTATTAACCTTTACAATGTACAACATATGTATGATGTTAAAACAATCTAAAACATCATGATCTCATCATTGTCTGACTCGGTAGTAGTTGCCCATTGAATACCTTATTCATGATATTCTTTCCTGTGTCTTTTACCGACATCTTTATAATCTTCATATCATACTTCTCAAGATATGGAAACATCATACTGAACTAGAAAATCAATTTCTTGACATCAATGACAAAATAATAATATCAAGACAGTAAAACATCTTTAACCAGTTATATCCATAATCATCAACAACCTTCTCAATATCCTTAAGAAATGCCAATAATCTTTCATTGTCTATTATAATGCAATATTGCCAACAATCTCCCCCTTTGGCATTGATGGCAAAATGAATTGATTTGACCTTAATAGATTCAGATTGCTATGATTCTGAAATGTTGAAATGCTCTCCCCCATACATTAGACTTCTCCTCATTTCTTCAGTCTTCTTCCCAATCTATAGTTTTCTCAGTTTTCTCTTCATCTTCTCTCCTTTATAGTAGTCTTCTCCCCCTTTGTAGGTCTTCTCCCCCTTTGACAACAATGCCAAAAAGAAATAAAGAACTAAAACATAATTTCTTTCTATAAGAAGTGATTTCCTGTTGTTGTGTATCAACTAAGTCTCTGTCAAAGCATTTGTCTTCAATTCCTGTTCCCTGTAATATTCCTGTATTATTTTCTGTACACTTTTAGAAAATATCCTAAAGTGTATAACTCAGCATCAACTCCCAAAAGATATGCATTAGAGTCATCGGATTGATGCTTTCACTGAACTTGGTCAGTGAGTAGAAGATAGGGGTAGGACCCCTAACTTGCTTCTGAGATATTCAAAAGTGTCCTTTGGTTGTGGCTTGGTGAAGATATCTGCTATTTTCTCCTTTGTGCTACAATATTCCAACACCACTTTCTTCTCTTGAGCTTCTTCTCTAAGATAATGATATTTGATAGATATGTGCTTTGTCTTAGAGTGCATAACAAGATTCTTTGAAATATTAATGGCACTAGTATTGTCACAAAATATAGTTACTGGCTCGGTAAATTTCTCATTTATACCTTCCAACAGTTGTTTGATCAATGCAATGTTGGTACAATTCAATGTTGCAGCAATGTATTCAGCTTTTGCTGTTGACTGTGAAACACATCCTTGTTTCTTGCTAAGCCAACTCACTAGTCTTTCTCCTAAAAAGAAAGCTCCTCCACTTGTGCTTTTTCTATCATCAATGTTGCCTACCCAATCAACATCAGTATAAACTTTTAAATCAAAATAATTTCCTTTCTGATATACTAAGACATAATCCTCTGTGCCTTTCAAGTATCTAAAAATTCTTTTGATTGTTGTCATGTGTGTTTCTTTAGGATCTGTAGAGAATCTTGCAACTATACCTACTGCATGTGCTATGTCTGGTCTACTGTGAACAACATATTGTAGTTTTCCAATCATGGATCAGTAGAGTGTCTCATCAACAGATGCAGATTCATCATTCTTAGATAATTTACAGTTGGTAGTCATAGGAGTACTTACTGGTTTTGAATCATCCATTCCAAATTTCTTCAAGATTTCCTTTATGTACTTGGATTGAGTAATGAAAATCTCATTTTTCAATTGCATTATCTGTAAACCTATAAAATAATTTATCTCACCGATTAATGACATCTCAAATTCTTTGCTCATTTCATTTCCAAAGTTCTTGCATAAAGAGTTATTTCCACAAAATATAATATCATCAACAAATATGGTTGAGATCAGTATTCCATTTTCATCATTCTTCATGTACATGTTGTTGTTCTCACTTGTCCTTATAAAACCAATCTTAATCAAATAAGAGTGCAATCTTTCATACCATGCTCTTGGTGCTTGTTTCAAACCATATAAAGCTTTGTTCAATTTACATACCTTATCTTTATTATTGTCTTCAACAAATCCTTTAGGTTGTTCATGTCGTGCCCAAACTTTTGGGCAAAAATGAAACAACAATTTTTTTTTTAAACAACATAAACTCATAACATAGTCTACATTAAAAGAGATCAATAAAGTTTTGTCTTAACTAAGATGTAAATAGAGTTGTTCTCTAAAGTTGGATTGATTAACTAAATCAAATAAGCAACATTAATTAATGGAGATTAATTATTCTCAAGAGGGTTGTCGTATTTCAATTAGTTAATTTAATTATCTTAAAATAAGCGGTCGTTAAATAAAGTCACGAAATATTTAAATACCTAAATCACCTTGAATTCATTTCTGACCGAACAATGATAATGAAATCTTAAATTTTAAATTAATTGATTGAATGCATGCCAATTTCATTATTTAAATCTAACCGTTATAGGCTCAAATTTCATAATGTCATTAGTCAAATAAATTCAATTTTATGCTAATAAATTTTAATATTTCCCTAACTTTTTTTATTTTGACGATATAATTCATCTGGCCAACGTTGGTCTCAAGGGCTTATAATTCATAAAATAAATAATTAACAATTTCCCTTTTATAAATTTTTTTTTCCCAATTTAAAATATAACTTAACGTCCACAATTAATCGAAGATATCAATTAACTAATTAAATAAATTAAATCAATTAAGTGTATAGTGTATCCAACTACATTAAATCTCCATTTTAAACCCTTTTAAAATAACTATATTAAAATTTAATTCTCTTAAAAAAAATGCATATAATAATTCAATTATTTAAATAACCCTAAATATTAGTTATAATATTAAAAGCTTAATTCAAATTTCCCTATATCTAATTTAAATTCTTAAAAAAAAAAGAAACCCTTATTCTTAAAATGCTAACCCTAACCCGAAATTGGGTTAGGGTTGCATTCCTATTTATTTATCACCTCTTTTTTTTTTCTTTTTTTTTAATTAAATTATACACTAACCCGAAATGGGTTAGGGTTTATTACACCAAATTTCCCTTTATTTTACCCTACCCGAAATGGGTTAGGGTTTGTTTTTCTTTTCTTTTTGTGGTTTTGTGTTATGCAGGGGGCTTGGCAGTGGCCATGGAAATGGCAAAGGGGGTTCGAAGAGGGAGGGAGCGGAGGAGGTGGCATAGGGGTCCTCTGGATGCCACTGTATTTACACACAGTGATGGGGGTGCCGTCCACTATGTGTACGCACAGTGGCGGTCGTGGGTCGTCCACTGTGCTTACACATAGTGGCGGCACCTCCCGTGCCGACCACTATGGGTAAACACAGTGGCGCGGCCCGTGAGCCATCCACTGTGTTTACACATAGTGGTGGCACCTCTCGTGCCGACCACTATGGGTAAACATAGTGGCACGGCCTAAACACAGTGGCGCGGCCCGTGAGCCATCCATTGTGTTTACACATAGTGGCGGCACCTCCCGTGCCGACCACTATGGGTAAACACAGTGGCACGGCCTATGAGCCGCCCACTGTGTTACACACACAAGTTCGGCCGAGTTCGTTTCTTTCCCCCCCTGTTTTCTATTTATTTAATATATATATATATATATATTTTACATATACGCATGTATATATATATATGTATATATTTTCTTTTATATACATATGTGCATAAAAATATGTATTTTTATATGAAATTAGTTTAGAACAATTTGTATGATTCCATCTGGGTATGTTTTTTTTTGTACAGGAATATATATATATATATATATATATATATATATATATATATATATATATATATATATATATATTTTCAATATATATATATGCTTATATATTTATAGATATATATAAATAAATGTTAAGTCATTAGGGTTGGAAACCCCTGTTTTGTTTGAAAATCTAACACCTAAGCATGTAGGCCTTAGTCTTTTAACAACAATACATATAAGTCTTATTTATATTTTATATTTTTTTTTTTTAAAGAAAAAAACTATGCAGGAAGGGTTAAAATAATGACAGTTTATGCTTTGATTGAATATTTCATTTCCTAGGTGTGTGTTATTTTAATGTGCAACATTTAGAAGTTATCCTTTTTTTTTAAACAGTTATGCAACATGTTTTCTACAACAATCTGCTTTGTTTAAATACTAGTTTTTCAGCTATGCCTAAACAGAGATAAAAGTAATAGAATAATAGTATTCAAATACTGCAGAAATTTACTTATTCACACATTTCATTTCTCCCTTCTTCTCTTTTTTTTTATATATATTTCTTTACTTAAAATTGCAGAAATAAACATAATACATAGCTCATTATGAAACAGAATTAAATATATTTACAACAACATTGTAGATTTCAGAATTTAATAAAATGCACTCTTCTCATAGTAATTTCAAATACAAAATCAACTATTACAATGGGAAGAGAATCCCCCAACTAATTCCCTCATTCCAATAATAAGGACTTTAGTACAATAATACATTTCTTTATACAGAAAATAAAAGAAAACAACATAAGGCTCCTTATAATATTTTTCTGCAACAAAACATGGTATTATTTTTTTGCTTTTCTGCATCTGAATAAAAATCTGCAACCAAACAAATCTGCAACTCCTAGTTTCCTTTCCAAGCAACCTGCATACAGAATTTTAGGGTTGTGACCATGGGGTGCTCACCTCCTAGCCTAGGCTTACTAGAAGCCACCCCCAAGCTTGGAGAACCAAGACCTAGATGAGGTTACAATCAAGCAACACAACAAGCAAAGGGGAAAAACAACACAACAGACACATCCCTTCCCAAGTTGAAACTCCATCACAAAATGTGATGTCTTACTAGGGTGGAAGTGGACCAAGTACCCTGGGGGAGATTTTGCTAGATAGAACTCATAGCCAACTCATGGCATCCATGAAAACATAACCAAAAATCATTCTTAACCCCTACATCCTTATGACCCCCAAAAAAGGCAAACATGCCATATTTGCTCCCCTTATGACCCCCAAGTGAAATAACACAAAAAAAAAGCAGCAAGGGTCACATGGACATACCCTTGAGATCACTCTCATAATGAGAGCCTCTCACCCTAAGGTTGTCAAGCTCCTTCCACCCCCAAGACCAGTTTGTCCTCCCAAGGAAAGGATGGTCTTGAACACTCCCCAAGCACAACAATACATAAAATAGAAATAAGCAAGAAATCACATAAATTTTTACAAGTACAACACAAAATAAAAAATACAACAATTTCTATTCAAGCATTCTAGAACATATTCACATTTACATAAGAAGGAAAAGATAACACCAACCTTGAACTGCCAAGGGAAATCTAGGGGAAAGCTTGATGAAGAGCAGCCCAATCCTCAACCTTTTCTGCAACACTTAGCCCAAATTTTCTATCCCCAAAATTGGTTTTCCTCCAAAACTTCTCCAAAAATCTCCAAGGATGGAGAGTGGGTGATTAGCTCACTAAGATTCCATTCCTAGCCTAAGAAGGCCTCTCTCACTCCTTCCAACCTCTTGGATAGAGTGAGGGATCCCCCATTGGATTGGTCTTCCCTAGGTCTTACGCACTCCCTAACCAAGGCACCTAGAGAAGGGAAATGAAATGGGGAAGAGGGATTACACCTATCAAGA
Source organism: Cryptomeria japonica (assembly GCF_030272615.1). Lineage (NCBI taxonomy): Eukaryota > Viridiplantae > Streptophyta > Pinopsida > Cupressales > Cupressaceae > Cryptomeria > Cryptomeria japonica. Next base: position 471,991,981 of record NC_081414.1, read on the forward strand.
AGGTTATCCTACCAAGGATGGCACTCCTATAGATGGAATTCGTCCATCTTGGGAAAACCACTATTTTGGGTGGTTAAACAAGCCCTAAGGGAAAGACACATGGCCAATTTTGGCCTTCACCCATAGGTACCCCATGAGGCCTAATAAAAATGCTCTAAAATTGACTCTAGGAGTTGATTTGACGCTTAGAAAGTCCACCTAAAGTTAACCTATGGGTCAACTCTGAGTTGACCCTCCTTGTGGCTCACTAACCTAGATTTCTCGGTTCCTTCAAGGATAATTAGGAGATATAACAATTAACAAAAAATAAAACTCTCCAAAAAGGTGATATGACAAATTGCCAACACAACATACTACTTAGGTGTCAAGTGACAGTACAAAATAATTCCACATCATAAATACACACATGGCAATTGTCCCTTAAATGATTTAAACAATTCAATAAATACAATTTACACTCATGCAACATTTTACATTTACGAATAAAATACAATACATATGGGGTGTTGCCTCTCCAAATAGACAACCCCTGGTTTTACGAACACACATAGGCCTAGGCTTGATTCTCCATAATATTTCCATGGTCACATGGATAATTTCCTGCACATCTCAATTTAAACATTAGTACTTCCCAATAGCCTCATATAATATAAAACACATAATTAGAATACAATACAATCATTCTGCACAAACTTGACATTATAAAATACGATTGTCACATATCAAAGCAATTCATCATAATCCTCAAAATTTGATCCATTTACAAGATATGCAAACATATTTCTAGCATTATAACAAATCCTAAAATTCAGATAATAACATACATCGTCTCAATGTTACCCTATTCTAGGATCATATAAGATTCTATAACCACAAGGCATAGAAATGAAGCATCAATATATATCAATATTACCAAATTCGTGGGACCATATAAAGTTCTATATCCATAATGTGTCAAAACAAGCATCCATAATAGTTCCAATATGAAAATAACTGAAGAGATAGGATGAGTCGAGGTAGGGCCTCATAGTTTAATGAAAACTTCTTCTTCTAATATTCCATTCAGAAATGCAGATTTGACATCCATTTGATATATCTTGAAGTTCTTGAAAGCAGCATAGGCCAACAATGTTCTTACTCCTTCAAGTCTAGCAACAGGTGCAAAAGTTTCACCATAATCAATTCCTTCTTCTTGAGAATAACCTTTGCAAACTAATCTTGCTTTGTTTCGAATGACTTCTCCTTTTTCATTTAGCTTGTTTCTGAAAATCCACTTTGTACCGATTACATTTTTGTCCTTCGGTCTTGGGATTAGTGTCCATGTGTCATTCTTCTTGATTTGATCAATCTCTTCTATCATAGCATTTACCCAATCTTCACTGTTAAATGCCTCTTTCACTATTCTCGGTTCAAATTCAGATATCAAACATGTGTTCTGTCTCAGTTTGTTCCTTGTCATCACTGGATCATCCTTATCTCCTATAATCTGACTTGGTGCATGATGTCTTCTGACATACTTGGCTAATACAGGCTCGGTAGGCTTTGTATGATCTTCTTCATCACTTGATAACTGGATATTCTCTTCATTTTTTTCAACAGTCTTCTCAGTAAGACTTCTCGGTTGAACATAGACAAATTCATCATAGTCTTCTGGTTCCTTGGAATTTCCTTCATCATTTCTTTCTGCAAATTCATCAATTTTCACATTTGCACTTTCTAGTATTTTGTTAGATGATTTGATCAAACATTTAAATGCTTTGCTTCTGGAAGAATAACCTAGAAATGTTCCTCGTTCACTTTTCTGATCAAACTTGCCATTTCTATCATCTTTATGAATATAGCATCTACTTCCAAAGATTTTAAAATAACTAACATTAGGTTTCTTATCATACCAGATTTCATATGGTGTCTTCAAAGTACCTTTCTTCAATTGAACTCGGTTCAAGGTGTAAATAATTGTGCTTATTGCTTCTCTCCAAAATGTTTGTGGCACCTTCTTTTCAATCATCAGTGTTCTAGCACAATCCACAATAGATTTGTTTCTTCTTTCAGCTATTCCATTCTACTGTGGAGTTCTCGGTGTAGAGACTTGTCTTTTAATACCATGATCATTGCAGAATAAGTTGAATTCATCAGATGTGAACTCTCCTCCTCTATCTGATCTAAGACATTTTAGTTGTCTTCCTGTTTCATTTTCAACTCTTTCCTTGTACCATTTAAACATTTGAAAAGCTTCTAATTTTTCCTTTAAAAACATTATTGACATCATCCTTGAATAGTCATCCACAAATAATATGAAATACTTATCACCATAATAACTTTGAACTTTCATAGGACCACAAAGATCAGTGTGCACTAGATCTAAAATTCCCTTAGAAGTGTAAGACTTACTTGTAAAGCTTGATCTTGTCATCTTACCCATCTGGCATCCTCGGCACATAGCATTCTCAGGTTTTTCAAGACTCGATAGACCTCTTACTCTGTGCTTCTTACTTATTTTGATTAGAATTTCAAAATTTACATGACAAAACCTTTTATTCCATAACCATGTATCATCAATCTTTGCATGCAAACACTTATTCCGAGTTGAGTCAAGGTGAAATGTATTACGTTTTGTTTGTGTCTCGGTAGCAGCTAACTTTCCATTCTTGTCATGAACTTTGACAATTCTTTTCTGAAATTCTATTTGGTAACTTGTGTTGTTTAGCTGTGCTACACTCAACAAATTGTATTTCAAACCTTCAACCCAATAAATATCATTGCATCTTTCATTATCAAGAAGTGTTATAGATCCTTTACCTCTTATCAGACATGGTGCATCATTACCAAATCTAACAAAGCCTCCATCATAATCTTCTAACATAACAAACTTGTGTTTATCTCATGTCATATGATGTGAGCATCCACTATCTCTAATCCAAGAATCATTAGTGTTTATGTGAGATATTAGGGCTTTTTCTTCATACCTTTCTTCATCTGAGCCATCCTTGATAGCCACATAAACTACTTCCTCTGTATCAGTCTCATCTGATTTATCATCATTAGATTCCTCATCAGCTATTAAGCATGTCTTTCTATCTCTTCTTCTAAAGTCTCAGTGTCCTCTGTAATGGTTATCTTTCTATCTATCATCTCAGTAATCTATTTTTTCAGTAAAATCTTTTTCAGGATAGTTAGAAGCCATATGTCCTATCTTATCACAATTGAAACATTTCAAAGGTAGTTTTCCTTTATACTTACCTTTGCCTCTCGGTAACCTTTTGGCTAATAATGCTTCAAACTCTTCTTCCTTTCTGATTTCTTCATACAGTTTGTGTACTTCTTCCATGTTCTTTCGAAATCTTTCACCTACTCCACTGTGATCTCCTTCAGAGTACTTATACTTTCTTTCATTGTAATCATTAGATTCCTCAAGATGAAAAGAACTAAATGCAGATCCAACTTTATTTACCGAAGATCCACTGTTATCAAAATTACTTAGCTCAAATGCATGTAGCTTACCAATAGTAGCATCCAAAGAAACTAGCCTATTAGGTATAGACCTCAATTCATTGATTGCAGAGACTCGGATTGCATAAGCTGGTAGAAGGGTTCTTAACAGCTTACTTGTTATATCATTTTCTTCAATAGTTCCACTTGCTCCTTTGATTTGATTAACAATCTCTTTTAGTCTTGTACTGTACTAAGTTATGTTCTCACCTTCATTCATCCTCATAGATTCAATTTGTCCTCTCAGACTGTCTACTTTTGCTCTTTGAACATGTTCATCTCCTCCATATATTGATATGAGCTTATCCCACATTGCCTTTGCATCATTGCAGCCTTCTAGATCATTAAACTTTGAATCAGTCAAAGCAGATGTTATTTCAATCATCGCTTGAATATGTTCTTGCTTTGCCCTTATCTCTTCCATAGTCAATGGGTAGGTGCTCAGTGTAACAAAATCATTCTCCAGATAGTATACAACATATTCTCCAACTCTTGATAGATGTAGCTTCATCCTTTTCTGTCATGTAGAGAAACTTGACTTGTTCAGCTTCGGTGAATCCCTCTTATACATCTTTGGATCTTTCACTCAAGTGCCTTTAAACTTTCCTTCTGGAGTCCAAAGCTCTGATACCAATTGATAGTTCTGATACTTAATATAAGTATAGATCCAATAGCCAACAAGATGAGAGGGAAGGGTGAATCATACAAACTTAATCATCCATAAAAACATCAGATTCAACCTCGGTAACATATATATCAGTAATATAACAAAAACTGTTAAACATGCAAACTCAAAAGCATATGAACAATATAAACCTCATAACACCAGATTTAACGTGGAAAGCCAAATAGGGAAAAACCACTGTGGGATTTCGGACCCACTAAGAAATATACTCTTCTAGAGTATGCTCGGTTAAAAGCAAATCCTGTTAAAGATTACAAACACATTGCTAGATGTGACCCAGTTAAGGGATTTCCCTCAGATCTGTTAGGATCTTCACTTTGTTAGAAGTGACCTTGTTAAAGGATTTCAAACACTCAATCAGAATGTCACCTTGCTAGAGGGTTTACATATAAGACTGTTAAGTCCACTCGGTTAAGATATTTTCTGTCACTTTTACAAAATAACAGTAATAAAAATCTATCTGCAACTTCACATCTAAAATGCTATAGCAAATTCCTATTTGTTCAATACAATCTAGACATAGAACTAATCTTGTCTATCTGCTGGGCTTCTATACTCTATTATTCTAATAGGTCTTCAAGCTTCTGTGCTCGGTAATCACTATGTAGCATCCCTGTGCATACACTTGCCTGCATACATTGTTTATCAACAGTTTCCTACTTATAAACAATTAGGTAACTGTTTAATCTCCTTGATCACATTTCCCATGATCAATCATAGCCATCAGATCTTCGATCTTGTCCAGGTTCAATGCATCTTTTGATCTGAAAATGTTTTACCCCTCCTTGGAACTTGCATAATAGTCTTGGAACTTGTGCCAGGGTATTGCGGTTCAATCTAAGCTGTAGATCTCTATACCAACTTTCCATTGCCTTAGATTCATTAACAAACTTCTTCCATGGGTTACCAATCATTTAATCTACTTCGGCTCATCGGCTTCCTTCATTAAATACCACATGTAAACATTTAATGCATTCTATTATAAGTCAGTTACAACTCGGTAAAAACTCGGTGAATACTAAACTCCACTCGATAGACATTCCGCTTTCATTAACTGATAGCGATAACCTTAGGGTTTACTGACTAGGTTCTTTGCTTGATAACATAGTATAGTATTAACCTTTACAATTTACAACATATGTATGATGTTAAAACAATCTAAAACATCATGATCTCATCATTGTCCGACTCAGTAGTAGTTGCCCATTGAATACCTTATTCATCATATTCTTTCCTGTGTCTTTTACTGACATATTTATAATCTTCATATCATACTTCTCAAGATATGGCAACATCATACTAAATTAGAAAATCAATTTCTTGACATCAATGAAAAAATAATAATATCAAGATAGTAAAACATCTTTAATCAGTTGTATCCATAATCATCAACAACCTTCTCAATATCCTTAAGAAATGCCAACAATCTTTCATTGTTTGTTATAATGCAATATTGCCAACAACTCCATGATGGAAGTGTAAAATCCTTTTGCAAGGTGAATTCTAACAGATTCTAAGGTATTCTTAACAGGATATTATTCATATTTAATAGTGTGATGTTTTCAGAAGGAACAAGATTGTAAGCTCTTAACTGAGCACTCTTTTTATTGCAGTAAAAGAGATTGTGGGTTATCCCCACCGTGGTTTTCTCCCTCTAACTGAGGGTTTCCATGTATAATTGCTGGTGTTATGTGATTTTTATTTTATGCATGGAAATCTCTTTCCTTCAATGTTCTTTCTTTCATGATTAATGCAATGTTTTAAGTTAATTTAAAAAGGTAGTTGCAGACCGGTCAGTTTGGAATTTTGAATTGTTTATAAATTGTTTTGACTAATTCACCCCTCCCCTCTTAGTCACCAGTTAATATCAACAATTGGTATCAGAGTATAGGTCCTCTGAAGAAAATTTTAACAACTTCAGGAAAAGATCATGGAGGAATACTGGTATCAGAAGTAGCTTAATGAAGCTAATGAGATGATTTCTCAGCTGAAGGATAGACTGAAAAAATCACTTGCTAAAAGGAAGGAACTCGCTCTAGAAATTAATGAGAGTCAGAATATCATAGATCAACTCTTTGAATAGAGTGGATCTAAAGAAAGAAAAAGAGGTAGTCTCAGAGTTGATGGAAAAGAACAAGAAGCTGATTGAAGAAATCACAAATCTACAAAGAGAGCATGAAAGTCAGACCCTGAGAATGATTGAAATAGTAGAAGCCAACAGGATAGTAGAGGAAAGAAAGAGAAATGTAGAAGAAGAACCATCAAAAGCTGAAAGAGCCAAAAGGATTATTGAAGAAGCCTACGAGAGAATGATACAATCATCATTGAAAAGGATGAAATAACTAAATTCTTACTCAAGAAAATGCAATCATGCAAGATCATTTGCATGACAAAGCAGAGGAAAAGGAGAAGATGATGAAGGAGATTGAACAACTCAAAAATGAGTTGAAAGATACAAATGAGAGAAATGAAAAGTTGAGAAACTTTAATGAAATCTCTAAGAAGATAGATGAACAATTAAAATCTCAGAGGAGAACAAAGTTGACAATTGGTCTTGGCTACTCTAGTACAAGTCCAATGGAAATAGGAGAATCATCTAATCCCAAGAGAATGAAGGATGATAAAAGGGAAAAATCAGGAATAAAAGGTATAAAGTTTTCTAAATCTTCTTGCAATTATTATGGTAAACTGGGTCATAAGTCTGTTGTCTATAGAAATCAATCGGTTAGTCAAAATAATTCAATCACCTTTGATGGTTATTGCTATAATTGTCACAAGTATGGACACACTGCTTATGAGTGTAAATCTAGATCAAGTAGCATGTCTAGTAGAAGAAGCTTTAATGGATATTGCTTTACATGCAATAAATATGGATACAAAGCTGAAGAATGCATGTTCAAGACAAGTGCATCAAGGTATCCACCCAAATCGATTAGCCCTAATAGATAGAGTAATCAACTCAATGCCACCTATTCCACTTGTGGCAAATTTGGTCATGTTGCAGTGAATTGCAGGATGAGAATGGGCCAGAGAAACAATGCAGGACCATGAAAGACAAGTGGTATGGCATGTTTGAATTTCCATAAGATCAATCATTTAGCCAAAGAGTATAGGAACTGATCCTATAACTGGTCTGAAGATAGGAACCAGTTTTGAAAGAAGAAAGGGCCAAATGATTTGAAAGGATAGAAGAGAGTTGAAGAGGTGAAGAATGAAATAAAAAAGATGTGGACTAAGAAGGAAGAAAAAAAAGAAGGAGAGAAGAATTATGAAACTAAGTCATCATCCACCAGTGATGAAATTTCTTCTTCAAACTAAGCATATCGATGCTCAGAGGGGGCCTTTTTAAAAAAAAGTAAAAAAATCATGGCTGATTCCCCAAAACCAAAGTGAGGTAACTCTTATTTGCATTACTTAGATGTAGAAAAGTTGGTATATTGTTTGTAATTCTTCATCGGTGAATTGTTAAGAGTATAGGTGTTAAAGATTGTGTTGTTACCAGTAAGAAAGTGACACCAATAAACTATAAGCTATTATTGTTTGAGGTCGTACAACTTAACTGTTGTAACAATGTACCAAACAACTTTAAAAAAAAAGGAAATGAAATCTCATTTTATCTACATTGCTTTCATTTTTGAATTCATGAGATCCTAGTGCAATCAAAGGCTTTCTAAATATGTTAAGTGCATTATGTGCAAAGTAAGTTTGGAGATCAAGCGGTGAAGTTTTGGTGATCGGAAGCCCTATCAGAAATTGTAGAAGAAGTTAATTTGTGAATTCTGTTCAAATTCATCATGGCAAATTTCGTGTTGACTCTTATGTTGGTTGAGGTAGTTAAGGAACCATAACCCGAGTTCAAGCTACATCTTATGAAGGCCGGAGAGATCGATATGACTGGTTCCCTATCATCTGTGCCCTCTGATGTGTTACTGCTTGAAGATATTTGTTCTTTCATCCATTGTAAGCTTGAAGAACTTGGAGACAAATTCATTCAAGATGAATTCAAAGGGTTTCATGATAATGGTTTGTTGAAGGCAGGATATATGCATTTGAAGACCAAGGGTTTATTTTATGTTGTTGATATTCCTAACCAATTCCATGTCGGTTGGATTAGGTATGTGCTAAGTAGAATGCATGACCAATTTCTATGGTTGGAAGTTCAAGCACCAATCAAAATCACAAAGGAGGTGATCCAAAGAGTAACAGGTTTCAATGCAATAGGTGAAGCACTAACCCTAAGGACAATATCATCTAGTGATGTCACTCGGTTGACTCAATCCCAATCTGACAAGAGAGAAATGACAGTCACTCACATTGAGGACAAAGAAGTAAGGTTTGCATCTGTAGTGATAGCTTATAGGGTTTATTAATCAATCCGCATGAACAGTGTGTCGAGCGGTGCTATCCACACAGCTTACCAGATCATCAAGGAGGATGCAACATATGACATTTGTGAGATGATAAGAAGTCAATTCTTGGTGAACATGGACCGAATCAAGAAGGACAAAAAGCAAATTCAAGTATGGTTCAATACTGGTATGTATCTTCTTTTATGTGCAAAATTTATTTCTTGGTAAGGGCAATGTAGTATGGTCTACAAATAAACCTATCATAGTTCAAATAGGTGAAATGATTAGAGACTTAGGTGATAAGTTTGGAGAGACAATGTGGTGGGGTCATTTTAAAAATTTCCAAACTAAAATGCATCAACAAGAGAGAATCTCAACTGATATAGTCCAAAAGTTCAAGGACACCATTTGTTTTCTCATTGATACCGATTGTTGCATTATTCAAGCAGTTCAACCTAGAACCTTCTGGGTACCCACTATAGGTTATGAGATCGGGGCAAACACTACCAAATTATATGCAAACATGTTACTGTCTAAACCAGTAGATAGAAATAAAAAGAGTATTGGAACTTATAAGGAGGAAAGCTCCAAAATAAATAGGGAACTCAAGGACCCTATCATATAAATAAAAGTTAGGAAAATTATTGATACCTTAGATAGGAAGTATGGAGGTGAAACATCCAATGCCACTGCTTCCACCGGTACAAGTGAACAAATAGGGCCTAAATCAAGAAAAGATGAAGAACAAATAGAATAAAAGAAGAAAATGTCCAAGATAAAACCCAAGGGTGTTGCATCCAGCAAACCAACAACACACATGAAAGAAAAGGACTCAGATACTCCTACATATTCCCAAGGTAAAGGTGGACCAATAGGAGTCACATATGCAAGAAATAAAAAGAATGAAAGGATAGTTGACACAAAGGCCAAAAAGAAGCCCAAGAAGGATGAAAAGGAGGGTGATAACTCTGACACCCAATCTGATAAGATAGTAAAAGAAGTCAGAAGAAGTGGTAGGAATGTAGCTCCAACTATTGATGAATCATTCCATGGGATCAAAGAGTATTGGACCATTGGTTGTGTTGGTTGTATATGTTGGAACTATTGAACAATTGGTTGTGATGGTTGAAAATGTGATTGATAGTAAACACCTTCTTTTTTCTTGTTGTGGAGGCACATAATGTTGTTGTCTCTTTTCTTGAAATTGTTTCATCATCTCTATTTGTGAGAGGAGAGCTGGTATGTTTGATCGTTCAATAAGAGATCTTACATCAATTGTCTCAATCTTTGGATTTCAACCTGGAAATATTTGAAACATTTTGGACATTTGTGATCTATTCTTCTCAATGTTTTTCACTCTTTGTTCCAATATCTCCTTTTCTTGAGCTAGTTTCTACTCTAGTTTTTGTATTTGGAGACTTGTTTCATCATAAAAAGTTTGATCAATGTTGTTTTTTTGTTGGGTTGGATAGAATTGTGATTGCATTGTCGGTTGATATGTCAAACTTTGTTGCATCATTGGTGCTTGGAACCTTGTTTCAATAGACATGTCACTATGCAATGTTTTTGGGATTTTTTATTTTAAAAGGATGATGTATGATATGCAACTAAATGCAACCTAAATAGATGAAAATGCAATCTATGACAAGAATGCAACCTATGTTTTTGTTGTTTTTCAAGATTTGGACAAACTTTTTGGAATGCAAACCTAAAGACTCAACCTTGGGAAGTTGGAATGAAGCCAAGACCTTAAAGGATAAAGGACCAAATGACAATAGGACTAATGACAATGTCTCACCTATATGCTTGGATACTAAGCTAGGTTTGACAAAAATGATATTAATAAAAGGGCAAATTTTTAGACCAGGTCAAGACTTCCTAACAACTTAGTGTATTATCCAAAGTTTTGATTTTCCAAGTTTGACAAATCAAATTTTTGAGACTAAATGCAGGAAGGCAATGATTATGACAATGACTTAGGATATGACATGAAAATGATCTAAGGATATGATATGACAAGATGAAGCCAATACAAGATGACAATACAATGATAAGGATATGCAAAGACCAATGACTTGGAAGATGCAAAATGCAACCTATGCAAGACCTAATTTTAGCATGACAAGGATAATGCACAAATGTCACCTAAATGGAAATCTAGCTTGGATATGACAATGAAATGCAAACTTAGGGAAATGATTTTGAACCTAAGTGCAAAATGAGGATGCTTGTAATGAAAAGGACTAAAATGAAGTGAGATGACAATATGCCCTAGGACCTAAGTTGGACTATGCAAAACCTAGCCTAAAGTGACATGAATTTTGAAACAAAGTTTTTCAACGTGTTTGAAAGCCATGTTTTGAAAATGTTTTGAACTTTGTTGGATGAATGTTCTCTTTTTAAAACCTTGTTTGGACAATGTTTGGACTTGTTTGACAAATGATGTTTTGTGACAATTGTATAATTCAACTTTTGACATTCACAAAAGACAAGATGTTTGGACTTAGACCCAAGATAATCATGTTCATTCACAACAAATCTTATGGCTAGCAAGGCCAATATCTATTGAATCCTCTAACCATAAAATACAACACTCAGCTGGATAGCTAGATGCTTGGTAGCATTGGCTCCCCCTTACAGTGCACTCACTTCTCAGGCATACCAAGCTTCGAGTTCAAGGGGCATCACTTCCCAAGAACTTGCTATCTCTAACTGAGGAGTACATGAGAGGTGTCTTCGGCATGCACGTATCAAAATGCCTGAGCCAACAGATAGAAGGATTTTGGCCTCTAAACAAGAGATTATAGTAAGGGCATCCATTTGTGTGGGTATTGATTCGACGAATAAATCATCGCAATACCATTCCAGCACCCGTTGTCTACAACTTTTGTTGCATCCACAGTTATTTAGAGTGGTTCAGAAGAGCTTGGTTTTAGCCCATCACCACTTAGGGTCATTCCCTCTCACCAATGCCTATGCAAAGTGCCAGGTAAATTGGGAGGTAGGCACAACTCGAAGGCATAAAACATACAATCAAATTGAAAACAAACAAAGCATGCTTGGTGTTCATTATCCTTTAAGAAATGAAATGTGCAACTACTTTAAAAATTTGCAAGCAAGATGTTTTAATAGAAGTCTTTGATCGCGTCCTGCATAAGATTAATTAGTATTTGTATTTTTAGTCTTTTTCACACGTAACGCCAAGATGCTGCACAGAGAATTAGTACCAAGGAAAAACCCTAATGCAGAAAACAGAATGAAAACAATCAAATTTGCAAGTAAAAAAAAAATATTTTTTAATTTTTTTTACACAGGCATAGAATGCCTCAAAACATGCACAAAACCCATCAAGATGCGCCTGTGTACCTTACATAGGTGCAGAATGCCTTGACATAGGCGCAGAACCCTTCAACACAGGCACAGAAGTGCCCAGAAAGCTCTGAGTTGCTTTGTTTCTTGAGTTTTTCACCTGCAAATAGCTCAAAAGAACTCAAAACATGGTTAAATGGTTAGTTCATGTCGGGTTCACCAATTAATGTAGATAGGAATTCGGAAATCATCAAAGCAAGTAGCAAATTAGACTAGCTCAATCACGAAAAACTAGAATACAATGATAACAATCCTAAAAACATTCAATAGAAAACATGAAGACAAGATTTTCAAAATGAAATTAAAGCAAACCAAATGCACATATCTCCTTCATAATTCTCCATTATCCTTCTTTCTCCTTCAAATTGCTTTGTTTTTGGATCTCACCTACAAGTGCATAAGCATAATATGAAAGCAAGATTGACAAGACAACATAAAGATACTAGAAGTGTGATTGATTGATCGATCGGGGGAGGGCATGATTGAAGAAATTCATCCAATTTATAGATAAATTGGAGAAAAGACAAGATTAGCATAAAGAGTAGCAAAATTATGACAAGTGAATGACAAATTGCTATGCAAGATGTTATGACAATTTATGACAAATTGCTATGCAAGAATTATGACAAGAATTTGAACTAGAAATAGACATTAGAAGAAATTAGAAAATTAGGGTAGAAATGATGACTTGGAAATTAGGAAATTGATGAAAATTAGGTAAATTAATTAATAATTTTTCATTCATTAATTAATTTACAAAAAGAGGAGGAATTAATTAGCCAATTAAATAAATATTTAATTGCGACAAGAAGACTTAGGATAGATAAATAAATCATTTAACCTAGAGGGAAAATGATAAACAAGATTAAATGAATAAATCATAAAACCCTAGAAGATGAATTAGAAATGCAAGGATGACAATTAGGTCTTGACAAAAGATAATTGATGTCGATTCGATCATGATTTTGATTGACAAAGGACCAGTGTTGATAAATGATTAAAATTGGGTGACAAAAATCAATGACAAATTGACCAAGATTGACAAGGAGATCAAATTGAAAAGCGCCAATGGACATGATTGAAGAAGACAAGGATCGATGATGAATCGATCGCAAAATGACAAAATTGGCAAGGACAAGGATCGATGATGAATCGATCACAAAATGATGAGATTGACAAGGACAAAGATCGACCAAAATCATGACTAAAGATTGTTATCGACAAGACCTAATTTGAAAGTGATAAAAATGAGGAATGTCAAACAAGGACTTGATGCTCGCAAATGATAAAGATTAAGTGCGCAACATAGAAGAAATGTTAATGTGATGCAAGAACCCTAAAATAAGGCAATGTGCAAATGTTAAAGTATGACTCCACAAGCATTGACCATTTTTAGACGTCTACAGATACCAAGAAGATGACCCCCAAATAGTTAATGAAAGTTTCAAAAAAATTGAGAATTCAAGATGAAAAGGCAAAACTTAGAGAAAAAAAAAAGAAGGCAAGAATTCTTAATACTGCAAAGACAATTCTATCTAATCTCATTCCTGACATTGTTGTTGATGAGAATGCATCGATCATTGATCAATTGGGTACTCTTGTCAAATCAATCCATTCAAAGGCAACCGATCTGGAAAAGGTTGTAACTAGGTAGTATGAAACCAAGAGAGGTGAGAAATTAAAGGAATAAATATCAGTTGACAAAGTTTCTCTCTGTAACAAAACTAAAGAGGTAAAATCTATCTTAAAGCAAGTTGGCTAATTATTGGTCAAATTATCAAGCTTCACCAATTTCATCAAAGATCTTGAAGATAAAAGAGTATAGACTCAAAAGGAAATTCAAGATCCGATAGGTTCTTTTGATCCTCTTACAAGCTCTGCAATGACCTTTAGTGGAAAAGTCAAATAGTTGACTCATGAAATCAACAAGCTGAAAGAGGAACAAGACAAACAAGATCTCAACCTATTAGAGCTGCAGTGCTACCTTGCTCCCATCATTGATTTAATGCAAGGGAATGTGAAAGAAGTAGATAGCCTCATTAGTTCACCTGACTATAAGATAGTAGATGATATGGATGATTTTGTCACAAATCTGGATGGACAAATCCACTCTATGAAATAGATGAAGCCTTCATGGGAATCTTCTTTGGAGGTTGCTAGGGTCAATTTCAAAAACATTTTTGATTTACTCTCATCTTTATGAATTCTTTTGTATACTTTGATTCTTTTATCCTTTGCCATTTTTGCAAAAAGGGGGAGAATAAATGTATATCAGATTGTACATATGAGGAGGAAGGACTACGTGTACAAAGAAAAAGAATGTATCTAGTCAGAATACCACCGATAGAGGCAGAGTAGTTCCAGTAGATGCAGAGAACAGGGGGAGAATTGTAAAAGGGGGAGAATTAGGAGAATTATCAAGAATAGAGGACTAGCTACATCATGGGGAGAATAGAGGACTGGCTACTCATACCTCAAAGATACGTAGATCTTATGAACTAGAGGACATATATATCTACTTTGAATGGTACAAATTAGGGCAACTTTGGAGGTCCGATCTCCTGCACCAACAAGCAATAGGATTTGGGCTAGTAAAACAAAGTGTTTAGTAATTTTCTAAGGGATACCAGTCCAACAATAGATTCATAAAGCAAGCCACTTTAAAATTTAATTGAGCTTATTGGTATAGAGAAGGCATCCACATAGCTGAATTCACTCAACACTTCAACCATTTGACTAGCGTATTTGTATAGTAGCTTGAAAAACACCACTTGAGATCCCACTAGGAGAGATGGTATCCCCAACATACCTCAATTTTGAAATAATCCATTGGGGTGATGAGGCCCCCAAGAGGCAATTCTCTACTCAAAAGAAAAAGATAGGTGTTGTTAATTACTTTTCTCTTTCACCCAAGATCCATGAAGGTAAGGGGAGAGGATACTAAATGTATTAGTGGGTCCACCCTATACAATATGCAAGTGCACAAGACATGACAAACATTCATTCTTTTTAACCCCAAAATAGATATTTTCTATTCTAAGACAAGAAAATAAAAATATAAACTAGTGAAAAATCATTGTCTTCTTTGACAAAATATCCTGCAATAGGGTTAGTAGTCTTGGTTTTTGATCTTGGTTACACAAAAAATCTACAAGGAGATTTATAAAAGTTAGCAAAAATCCAAAAGTAAGAACTTACAATGGAGATGCTGAAGTGCAGGTGCATACATTGAAGCGTCTACGTAGACGTCGATTGAGGCCTTGCAAAAAAAAGCAGTAAGTCCAAAAATTTGAAATTCATAAAAAGAAAATAGGAAGGAAACTAGTTAAGAAAAGACATAGATTTGGGTTTTATACCAAAACAGTTGGTTTGAAAATTCAAACATTTTAAACACACAAATTAAGTAGGAAAAATGCTAAGATGGAGAATTCAATCTATCAACGCAGACATTGAAATATATGCACAAACATTAATGCATAGTCTATAGAAAATAGTTAGCTGAAACCAGCAAAAATGCATTGATTTTTATAAACAACCTAGATGATGAATGTTAGAAATAAAATATTGAACTAAAAAAAGTATTTTTTCTATGTTTTTAATGATAGTATGCAATTTTTTTATTTTTTTGATCTTTCTATGTGTAGCCAAGGACTCTCTAATCTACCTATCAGTTGCATAATGGGAACTAACTAAGTTCAATAATTAACTCAAACAAAAACAAGACTAAATTGGAAATGTTGACTGCACAATAGTTTCTACGAGTTATTGACAAGTTAACTCAGTACTAGCTTGTGTGTAGACAATGTTATAACTAAGTTGGAACTTCAACTTACAATCTAGAACATTAACGTCACTAATATATTACATTCATTTAACTAAGGAAGAATAAGCATAACAACTAGTTTATGAATGTAATAAACAATTAACTAAAACTAAATAAATTGAACTAACTAAAGGATGATTACACTACCTTAAGTGGATCTTGATTGAGGAGATGTAACCTCATATCATAGACAAATAGTAGCTCAACACATCAATCAATAATTCACTTTATTCATCTATATTCATTATATAACAAGTAGTGGCAATAACTTCTCTAATTAGTTAGAAATCTAGGTAGAATCTCATCTGTATCATATATGTAGAAGATCTCCGAACTCTAGAAAGAATGGATTTTATACATAGTTTGAAAGAGTAGGATAATTAGTTCTTAGAATCTGCTAAGAAAACTTATCAATCCTCCATAACATTGAGGATGAATTATTCTATTATGAAATTGAAAACAACCAACATAATAGAAGTTTGGATCCAAGTTAGACTCTTATTCAAACAAGTAACTAAAAGTTGGAAACATGCAAGAATCCATGTGCATAATTTAATGAAGCATGACTCCATTATCCCACGAGTTCCTAGAAATCTTTAATGCATTTATTCTTCAAAGACAAGATCAACAGATCTTTGTAACAACTACATTAAGACTAGAGTCTTTTGACTTTCTCCATGTGGGTTACAGAGGCATGCTCTGCTTTGGTTGTAGGTCAGCTGCTAATACTTAGGTTGCAGGTTTGTAGCTCAAAGGAAGTGAATTCCACCTCAACATAATTTATAATGTCAAGACATTATATCAAGTATGAAAATACCCATAACATCCATTTATCACATGTCATATATATCATTAATTAAGTAAAAGCATGGTCTAGGATATAGTCAAGCATATAATATTGTGATAAAAGTACATATGAAAGAGGTAAAATAGTGCCAATTGTAGGACTCATCACCCCCCCACCAACTATACCTTTGCATGTCCTCAAGAAAAGTAGGGCCTAAGATTAAAATTCAACACATTAAGTCTAAAGTCTATAGATTCATTGACACCTACACCACATGTCATGTAAAAACCTATTTTTCTCATGATTCTCTCACATTGTTCTCTTTATCTAACCATATCCACCAAATTTCTTTTGGACCAATGGGAAATTAGATAGAGGAGTGGAGGATGAAAGGTGAGTGGAATCCATGACTCTCGGTGTCTAATGAAGATTTGATGTATCCATTTTCTCTCAATTATAGTGCAATGTAGTTGTAAATGTAGTGGGGATCCTTTCTTTTGAGCTCAAGAGTGGGCTCGCTCCATCTATTTTAATAATTTACCATTATAACTTTAAT
Source organism: Cryptomeria japonica (assembly GCF_030272615.1). Lineage (NCBI taxonomy): Eukaryota > Viridiplantae > Streptophyta > Pinopsida > Cupressales > Cupressaceae > Cryptomeria > Cryptomeria japonica. Next base: position 472,009,039 of record NC_081414.1, read on the forward strand.
TGATCTGACCATTAGTGTTATGAACCTATTGTAGTCCTCTTTTCTACATTGATTAATTTTCAAAACCACCTCTAATTTGTTGATAAGTTCAACCCATTCATCTAAAATAATATATATATAGATTGAGCAATGAGTAAAATGAGCATCACCATTTAATGTAGAGAACACTAAAATCCTTAAGCAGGAATTTTCACAACCCTATGATGTGCAATTGGGGAGACACTTGAGAAGGGGTCACCATAACTAAAAAATAGATGTTATCATACAAAAACAAATGGTAATTTTATCTTCATTTGAAATCTAACCTATAGAATAACCAAAGTATAAGATCATTTGACCATAAATTGAGAGTGATATTCACCATATCATCACAACAATCTAGATAAATCTGTCGACCCTAAAACTTACTAACCTCTATAATTTTAGGGCTTTGAGGGGTAAAAATTGGTATTTTATAGTTGATATAGAATTTAAAATACAAAATGATATGTTTAATATATGAAAGTGGTCATGAGGAAATAATACTCCCTCTTGAGATGATCGTTCATCCTAAAAAGGAAAAAAATACAAGGCTTAGGGTGACCCATAAGTTGAAGAACATAAGTGAACACTGAGAGAAGGGGGGAGGGGGGGTGAACCAGTGTATTTAAAAAAAAAAATAGATTAAGTGTGAAGATATTAATAATGCAATGCAAATGAAAATGCACACACACACACAAGAATCAATCCATAACACAATATTTACGAGGAAAACCCATAGTGGGAAAAACCTCAGTAAGAAATGCTACTAGAGTCTACTGCTCCAATCCAACCTCGCAATGAAATCATTAATTATAGTCTATTTAGGGCACCAACCCAAGGAGCACCAACCCCTAATGATTTTGAGCACCTACTCAAGGAGAACCAACCCCTTAACAATTTAGAGAACCTACTCCTGCTCTGAGCACCCACTCAAATATTTACAAGAAATAAAGGTTTACAAAAATAGTAATAGCCTTGTTACAAATGAGTTTTGTAACACTTACAAATTCTCACACCTTGAGAATGAATTTTTTATTACCTGCTGATGTTCTTACTCTGTTTTATCTTCTTCTCTATGCCTTTTCTTCACCTTGCTAAATATTTTTTTTGTTTTCCTACCTTCTGCTTTTGTAGCTTCCACTTATTACTCTTGGTGACAACTCACACTCCTTCACACTTCCATAGTATTCTTGTTGAGACTTTTTTATTTCCACCTCTATCTCTGTCTCAACAACCACACCTACAATTGTCAAATCTCATCAAATCTACTGCTTGATTCAATCAGCTTTGTACACCTAATATTTTTCCATCCAAAACAAAAATCAAATATTTTATTCAATTCTATTGTCTTGTAAATTTCTATTCCATGAGATTTTATTCTCTATCCTAGATAAGTTCCCAGATTGGTTGTTTGCATTAAATGCATCCTTTCTATCTTCAAATCATTCTCTATACTTAGATTACTAAGTTTAGTAATATTCCTCTTCCCGAAGAGATCTGACATTCTTCCTTGAGCCACACAAATAGCCTACAATGTGATTGCCATTAATGCATTTTCCATCCTCCTATTCTCATTGATTTGATCAAAACTACCTCCATTAATGAAATATTTAGTTGGTAGTCAACAACAAACTCTGGCAACAAATGAATTGGATTCTCATTCCCCTACGTCCACTTAGTGAGCACCACGTCATCAAAATGATGTTCAAATTAGTCAGTCAAACCTTGGTCAACTACCATACTGATTGTCATCTTTATCGACATGCAAATTGGGTGCCACAATCTTCACATTTGGTGTTCAAGTTGCATGGTCAACATTGATCAACCACACTCAACCTGGCACATGGACTATCGAGTGGCACAAATCCATCAAAATCCATACTAACAAAATTTCATGTTATGTGCATTGCAGACATGTCTGCTAGATGGCAAAAGCCACTAACTTCTTTCCCTTCATTATTGTGCATCATCATTCTCAAACCCATTTTACTCATGCGAGCTGATGGGGTGCACCTTTCTCTTTGTTCTTTCTTACCTCGCAAGACCCTTTTTTCTGCAGTCTTCATAGCGGCAAGATGGTGGGAGTGACCTTTGACTCCTTCATTATTCTTACCCTGCATGACCATCATTTTGTCTCTTTCAATGGTGCGAGATAGTGAGATGTGCATCATATCCATTTGTCTTTCCCTACAAGGGTTGTATCCTTTGGTTTTTGGCATCACGGGATAGCGAGGGATATCTCTCCCTTCACCTTGTGTTACCCCGTAAGGTCACCACATACCTGCTTTAGATCATGCGAGATAGCAGGAGACTTAATTCTCCATAGTTCTTTTATCCCACAAGACTATCACACTTGCGACTTTCTAGTTGTGAGAAAGCAGGATGTTTCATGCACCTTCCTTCTTGGTATCCTACAGGATTGTAGCAGACCCATCTTGAATCGTGTGGGATAGTGGGGAGCCTTGAGCTCCTTTTTTTTTCTTACCTCACAAGGGCATCTTTCCTCTGTTCTTGTCGATGCGGGATGGTAGGAGACACTTTTTAGCTTTCTTTTACTTATCCTGCAAGGTAATTTCTCTTTGGATTTTTAAGATACAGGATAGTGGGGGCCACTTTTATTCTTCAATATCATTATTGCGCATGACCAATACTTCTTCTATTTCAATGCCACGGGATATCAAAATGATCCACTCTCCATTCTATGGTGTGGGGTAGCGGGATACACTATACCCTGGTTTTCATGTTGCCCCACACGATCATCACTCTCCACTCAAGCACGCTGCAAGATAGCAGGGGTCGTATTTTCCTTGCATTGAAGTTACCTCGCAGGGTCATATTTCCACTCATCCATCATCCCACGGGAAAGTGGGCAAGACATTTTTATTATAGCTTAAGGGTCTGCATAGCCCAAATGCGATTATAGTGATAAACAGAGTCATACCAAAACATAGGGATGTCGCTAAGATAGAAATAGGGTCTTTCATAAACAAGAGTTGTTATTATAGCGATAGACAAAGTCACACCAAATGTAGGGATGTTGCTGAGATAGAAACAAGGTCTTGTAGAAATAAGTTTTTCAACATTTTCAATCTGCAACTTTTGTGTAGCATAACACAATGTGTTATGTACATCTGGATAACCTATGTGTTATGTGCTTCACTTGTTTGCAATTGTTCTCATGTTGACATCAATGGAAATCTAATGCCAACATAAGTATTACCACATCTTAAGTGATAGGGCCACAAATAATTGATCAATGCCATGACTATAAATTTATGATCAAGTTGCTTCATTGTAGTTGAGGTTAGAAAAAAAATGGGTGTCCATAAGACAATTTGATCCTTGATGAAATGTCCAAATTGTACTAAGAGTAAAAGGGTTATAAACACAATTAACAAACTTTAAGAATTAAAAATTTCAATAATGATAGTGAAGCAATGCATGACACACTAGTGTTATCATCATGCATGACAAAACTACACACCTAGAAGACATGTGTAGATACACACAAGTAGAGAGATGTTGACACCTTGAGCCATGAAAGAGTGGCACTCATATTGATGTAATATAATGACATGAACATAAGAAAAAATAAACAATAAAACAACTCAACGAGGGTACACATAGGGATAGTGACACAAGTCTTATTACACCATTGGGTAATAAAGGAGGTAAGGTCACACCCTATACAAATTGCATAGACAATCATGCCACCACCTCCTAAGAAAAATAACAAAAAAGAAGGTAAATATGACTAAATTCACCTTTAATTATAATTTCTATTATGATGAATGATAGATTTTAAATTAATGAAATATGCCCCTTCCTAATATTTTTTAGTTTCATTTAACCTATCACATGGTTACAAAACATAATGAAGCAATAATATAAATTAAACCAATAACACTAACTTAGTTATTTTCACAAATATGCATGATAACAAAGAAAACTACAATTATCATTCCCTGACATAGTTCTATTCTTTATTTAGGTTCAAATACTGTGTATCTATATATTATTTTGAACATAAAAGAGTACATGATAATTAAATAACAAATCACATAATAGTTAACTAACATCCTAAAATTAGTTATAGTAAAATATTGATTCACGAGAATAATTCTATAATCAATGTTTATTAAATAGAAGAAGATAATGATACTATTATTGAGAATAAGGTGAAACTATCAAAAAACAAAATTACAAGTGTATGTAAATCCAAATTTGTTTAGTAAACAAGGATTACCACAAGATTAAATCATGTGATTGCACAGATTAGTAATGAGAAATAAATCAACAAACCATATCAAAACATGATTTATATGGAGAAACCATTTTGAGAAAAAATATCACATAAGAAATAAATCAACAAACCATATCAAAACATGATTTATATGGAGAAACCATTTTGAGAAAAAATATCACATAAGAAAGATGAAACATATGTATGAATCTTTAAATATATTCTCTCTCTCATAATCAATTTCAACATAAAAAACATCATCCTATTTTGAAGGCTTTTGTTTTCCTGCAATCCCCTTTCCCTAGAGGCAATGATAATGCCTTTCTAGATTTTTTTTCTTTTTAAGATTTTCCTTTTTGTGATTCTTATTTTAGGGTTTCTTTCTAGCTCTAGGTTCTTCAAATTTTTCCTTAAGATTGTGTTTCTCTAGTTCCTCCCTAGGTGTTTGCTTCCTAGTCTCCTTTTTAGGTTTATGCTTCTTAGTATTTTCTTTAGTTTTTTGTTTCTTATGATTCTTTGCATTTGAGGAGGAAGAAGTAGAATCTTTTATTTTTATAGTTTTTGGTGGAGATAGAGGATTAAGGTTTCTAGGATGAGATGATATAGGGGTTTTGTCAAATGTTGCAAGTGATTTATTAGATGTTGCAAGTGAATCTTGTGGCAAGTTATCACTTCGATGTTCTTGTTTCAACTCTTTCTTCCCATGCTCCCTAGGGATAAGGGTAGGTGATGTATGTCATGGAAATTTATCCCTAGAATTTTTTGGCATGTTTTCTCCAAGGGTTTCAACTTCCTCTATATCCCTAGTTTGTTCAATTTAATTTTTAACCTTAACACAAACATTTTCTAGAATGTGTTGTAGGAGTCTATGTTGAATATTGTCCCAGTTCTAAAATTCTTCCCATGTAACATTTAGGAATTGGGAAAATAAAATTATTTTAACCAACTAAATAATGATGTGATGGAGAGGAGTATGTCCTCTTCTTCCTAAAAGATGCAACCATCCTTGTGATCATGTGATGTTTTAGAACATTAACTAGCCTATTGTGGAAAAGATGGCTTAGCAATTTGAAATGCACAATGTGATGAATAATGATGAACAGTTAGTACCAAACCGGTACTGAGAGGGGGGGGAATCAATACAGACAAAAAAAACTTCCCTGAACCAGTTTGACTGCAAAGACTGCACTTAACTAGTAAACAGTAACACCAGTCTAAATCAGGGCACTACCAGTAAAATATAGTGAGAATGTGAAAGACATAAACAGATAACACTTAGATCTCCACACAGTCTAATATCTCATTTCCACTTCACCTGTATACATAAACAAGTAATATATCATCTAAAATATAATGACTATTGGTTCAACATGATTTACCACTTGACAGAAAATATTAAAGCATCACATGAAAAGCATCACACATGACACACTGATTTTTCACATGGAAACCCAACCAAGAAAAACCATGGTGGGGATGAATACCCACAAGCTATTCTTTGAACTCTTCTGAAGTTCACTCTGTTAGGAGCCTAGTTTAGTTAAAGACTTTTACAATAGGTTCTTCTAGGAACCGATCCTACTAGGGATCACCCGGTTAAAGGATGGCTAAATACCCAGTTAAAGATTAGAACCCTGTTAAAAGTTACCTCGCAAGAGGATTTGAAGAACTCATTGAATTGAGTCACCCTATTCAAGGATTTATACAAAAGCCTATTAAAGCTACCTGGTTAAGGGATTTTCCAACTCTTGAATTGGTTAGAAGTCAACAAGTAATACACTGATTTGATAACAACACACAATGCTAAGGTAGATCCTCTTTAGCTACTTTACTTCTACAATCACACTCTGCAGGTATCCATGCACTTCTTTGGTCTAGCAAGAATCAAGTATCTCTTCACTTGGAAACACACATAACATTTTCCAACAACCTCAAAATGAAAAACATCATCGACCTTATAGGAAACAGATAGGTCAGTAGCATAAACCCTAAACCCTAAATATTTAGGTTTAACAATTTAGTTGGTTCAATCCTGACTGTTAATCATACTACATTGAATACAATAGTCTTGAATGGATCTCAAGACGTTATCCAATGTTCATTCTTTGTTGCTTCAATAAGTTGATAACCCATCACGTGCTCTCCACCATTTAAAGAGACTTCACACATTCTCAAGGTTGATAGGATAAACTTCTTCATGCAAGATCCTCAAGAAAACCCTTCATGTGCACAAGGATAACATGACAACATGATCTAATCTTCATTATAATGCTAACTCATCACAAGATATCATCAGTTGAATCCCACAAGCTTGGAATGCACCAACCGAAAACCTTGAAGCTGAGACTACCAACTGGTAGTCATGCCAAATGAAACCCCGATACAAAACTTCCCATATACTAGTTCTCATTCCAACATACCGCTTCACTTTTTCACATATACCGGTTCACAATATCATACCAGTTCTCTTGCAATTTTTCTTACTTCAATATACCAGTTCATGCTTTGGCATATTGACATCATTGACAACATACAATATCATCATGTCATCAAGCTCTACACATATGCCAACAATCTCCCCATTTGGCATTGATGGCAATATACAAAGATATCTCTCTGCTTCACATCTTCTCCCCAATACTGTAGATATCTTCTCTGCTTCACATCTTCTCTCCCTTTGACAACAATGCCAAAGTGGAGGCACAAAAAGCTATGTTCCACTATGTTGCTCCCCCTAAGGAGTAGCATCCTTCAACACACCAATCCAGAAAAATATTTATCAATGCAATACCTGGCTGATGTGGAGCACACACCTTTAGTTCACCTCTTGAAGGGGCAGTACCCCTAATTCACCTCTTAAATAGGTAAATGTAGCCTTTGGTAGAGGCTTGGTGAATATGTCTACTAACTGCTCCTTACTGGAAACATGTTCCAATACAACCTCTTTGTTTTGAACCTTCTCCCTCAAGAAATGATACTTGAGCTCAAAGTGCTTAGTTCTAGCATGCAAAACCGGATTCTTGGAAATATTAATTGCACTTGTGTTATCACAGAATATACTCACCGGTTCAGATACAGGAACTTTGAAACCACTTAATATATGCTTCATCCAAATTGTCTGGGTGCAGTTCATAAATGCTGCAACATATTCCGCTTTTTCTGTAGACTGAGAGATACAACTTTTCTTCTTACTCATCCATGAGACTATTCTACCACCAAGAAAGAATGCACCACTGATTGTGCTCTTCCAGTCATCCACATTACCAGCCCAATCAGCATCTGTAAACACTTTGAGGTTGAAATCATTACTGTATGGATACCATAATCCATAGTCAATAGTTCCCTTTAGATATCTAAGAATCCGCTTGACTACTACCAAGTGGGATTCTCTTGGACTTTTCTGGAATCATGCAGTAATGACCACTGCATGTGTAATGTCTGGTTTGCTATGTACTACATAGTGCAACTTACCAATCATTGATCGGTATTCCTTCTCATTTACCAACACTGAGTCATCCTCTTTTGACAATTTACAACTGGTCACCACCGGTGTACCAACCAGTTTGCTATCTTCCATGCCAAAGGTCTTCAACACCTCTTTGACATACATGGACTGAGTGATAAAGATACCATCTTTCATTTGTTGAATCTATAGTCCAATGAAGAACTTAATCTCCCCTATAAGTGACATCTCAAATTCCTTCTTCATCTCATCTACAAAATCATGACTCATCTTGTCATCTCCACCAAAAATTATGTCATCGACAAATACTTTACAGATCAGAATCTGATCTCCTTCTGACTTCAAATAGATATTGCTATCTTCACTTGTTCTTTCAAATCCAATCTTCACAAGATGGGAGTGTAAGCATTCATACCATGCTCTAGGTGCCTGCTTCAGCCCATACAAGGCTTTATGTAGCCTACACACCATGTCACTGTCTTTTGATAGGGGAAACCCATCTGGTTGCTCTATATACACCTCCTCTTCAAGTATTCCATTTAGGAATGCAGATTTTACATCCATTTAATATACTTTGAATCCCTTAAAGGCTGCATATGCAAGAAGCATATAAACTCCTTCCAATCTAGCTACTAGAGAAAAGGTTTCTCCATAGTCTTCTCCTTCTTCTTAAGAATATCCCTTACACACTATTCTGGCTTTGTTTCTTACCACTGTGTCATCTTCATTTAGCTTATTTCTGAAAACCCATTTGGTGCCAATGATATTTTTATGCTCAGGTTTGGGTACCAAAGACCATGTACCATTCTTTTCTATATGGTCAAGTTCCTCTTCCATTGCCTTGATCCAGTCTTCATCTTTGTGTGCCTCTTCTAAAGTTTTAGGCTCAAATTCAGGGATCATGCAAGAGTTTTCTCTGACCTTTCTTCTTGTAAGAATTCCTGCATCCTTATCTCCTATGATCTTCTTTGGATCATGATTTATCTTTACATACCTAGGAATGATCTTAGTTGTTTCCTCTTGCTTTTCTTCTTCATCCTCATCTTCATCAGCATCAGCATCAACTGGTGTAGAAGCACTATTACTGGTACTAGGCTGTTTTGCAACCAGTTCCCAGAAGGTTACAATTGGTTCATCTACCACTCGCTCACTATCAATTTCCTTGGGTTTCTCAGAGGTTTCATCAACTCTAACATTGATACTTTCAACAATTCTTTGATTCCTATTATTGAAACATTTGAGAGCTTTGCTCTTGGTGGAATACCCTAGGAATATTCCCTCATCACATTTTGCATCAAACTTGCTCTGATGTTCACTCCTCCTGATATAACATTTGCTACCAAACACTCTAAAGCAACTTACCACTAGTGTCTTACTGGTCCACTACTCATAAGGAGTTTTATCCTTACCTTTCTTGATGAGTACCTAGTTCATAGTGTAGACTGCAGTGCTCACCGCTTCTCTCCAAAAGGTGTGAGCAACCTTCCCTTGAATCAGCATTGTTCTAGCTACTTCAATTACAATCTAGTTGTTCCTCTTTGCTAGGCCATTCTGCTATGGAGTCCAAGGGGTAGGCAGTTGCCTCTTGATGCCATTCTCTTCATAGTACTTGTTGAATTCACTGGAAGTGAATTCTCCTCCTTGATCAATTCTTAGGCACTTAATCCTCTTACCACTTTCCTTTTCGACTAGTGCTCTGAAAGCTTTGAACTTTCCAAAAGCTTTAGACTTATCCTTCAAGAATGTGACCCACATCATTCTTGAGAAGTCATCAGTGAGAATCATAAAGTACCTATCTCCCTGCACACTCCTAGTTTTCATAGGACCACACAAATCAGTATGCACAAGATCAAGTAAATTGTCTACAGTGAAAGATTTACCTTTGAAGGTTGAGGAAGACATTTTCCCTAGTTGACACTCTCTGTACAAGAATCAAGTACTTCTCTAGTCTGGCAAGAATCAAGTACCTCTTCACTTGGATACACACATAAAATTTGCCAACAACCTCAAAATGAAAAACATCATTGACCTTATAAGAAATAGATAAGTCTGTAGCATAAACCCTAAACCCTAAACATTTAGGTTTAACAATTCAGTCAGTTCAATCCTGACTGTTAATCAAACTGCATTGAATACAATAGTCTTGAATAGATCTCAAGATGTTCTCCAGCATTCATTCTTTGTCACTTCAGGAATTTGATAACCCATCACGCGCTCTCCACCATTTACAGAGACTTTGCACATTCTCGAGGTTGATAGGATCAAACTTCTTCATGCAAGATTCTCAAGGAAACCCTTCACGCACACAAGGATGACATGGCAACATGATCTGATCTTCATTACAATGCTAACTCATCACAAGATATCATCGGTTGAATCCCACAGGCTTGGAATGCATCAACTGGAAACCCTGAAGCTGAGACTACCAACCAGTAGTAATGCCAAATGAAACCCCAATACAAAAATTCCAATATACTGGTTCTCATTCCAACATACCACTTCACTTTTTCACATACACTGGTTCACAATATCCTACCGATCTTCACATATACCGGTTCACAATATCATACCGGTTCTCTTGCCAGTTTGCTTACTTCAATATACCGATTCATACTTTAGCATATTGACATCAATGATAGTATACAATATCATCATGTTATCAAGCTCTGCACATATGCCAACATAATATAAAGAAGGGAATGATATCCATCATAGGTAAAATACCTTATTACATGTTTTTCTCCTTCCTTCCATAATGCAGGCAAAGAGAGACACTTAGTACCTTGAGTTGAAGAGAAGTATTTCTCTAGATCTAAAAAAGTCTACCCTAGTAGAGATCACATCTAGAGATGTCATGTATTCTTCTCAAGTTCATTGAAGACAAGACACTTGTACAATATTTGCCTCTGATGCTTCAACTCTTAACCTCTTGATTACCACCTTTTTTTATTCTTGAAGGTCTCTATGGATTGATCTGTCATCTCATCATTGTACTCTATTACCCTTATACAGTAGTGAATCCACATAGACCTTTCAAAGAATGGCAAGAATTTTGCATCTAAGGGTAGTAGAGTGTGTTGCACATATGGATGCCATTGTTGTCATTGATGTCAGACCTTTCTTACTAGTGATCTAGATATAGGTATATATATTCAACTACTACATGGTCTATCTAGTTATTGGTCTGAATGTTTTTATATTTCTATGTTACAAAGCTATTTTTATGAATTAAGGCGGTGATTTGATATGTAACTGGAAGTTTGGTGTTCCTTATCTGGTCCAAAATCTATTTTATTCTCTTTTTTTTCTTCTCTTGTAGTGTCCCTCATTGAATTATCTAGAATCTTATATGATGTTTTTGATTTATATGTATGAATCTATTAACATCTAAGATGATATTTTCATGATGATAGACATTTGTATGGACATATGATGTTGATGACTTATGTGGATGATAATATCTATCCTTGATTATTATATTGATAGATTCATATTTGATGATCTTTGTTTGTGGGAAATGAGGGCGACATAAACATGAAAGTCAGTTTCAAAGTGTCGACAAACCAATGAGACTCTTGGTGCATGTTATAGGAGATATATTGAATAGCTCAACTTCCCAAGGGGTATCCCATTGTTCTCTATCTCATAGGATTCCTAGGGTCTCATTCCTTCTCTTAGATCACTGAGCTATATGGCTTAGGACTGACAACTCCAAGAACGAGTGATGTTTGTTTATAAGAATGAATGCATTCCTACAACATGTATCATATTGAAATTAGAATGATTTAAACTAGTATGAATATGATGCTATGATAAAGATTAGTAATCCTATCCTAACAAGATATACTATTCTAACATGGATATGCTATGATATTGAAAATGCTTCTAAATGCTTAGTGTGATTTAACAAAGAGAGGCTAGATGCTTGGTAAAATGACTATAAGTTAAATGCATAAAACTTGGATGTATCACTAGCAAAATGACTATAAGTTTGATAAACAAAGACATCTATATCTAAATGAGAGAATGATATCTCTATTTATAGGAAAAATAGGGCAATGGATGGTCAAGATTGGATAATCTTAACAAGGGCCAGGATTGAAAGTTAATCAATCCATGTTCACAATTCTCACCAATGAAATGGTGAAAATTGTCAACAAGAGGTTGCTTAAGAGGAGATGAAAGAAGAATTAAATGCTTGAGAAGACATGAAGGTTATATTAGGAGGTAAGGGTTAAGGTTATACTAAGGTTATCCATTGGATAAAGCTTTTACCCAAGGGGTAAATTATTGTGCAAGGGTTAAAGGGATCACCAAGGTTAAAACCATGAATGCTTGATGAGACCCTTGGGTTAGATGAGGGTTGAGTTAGAGAGAAAGTCTCTAATCATGCAAGAAGGTTGAGTTAACCATTAATGGTTATGTAAGAGCCTTAAATGGTTTAGAAGACTTTAAGGGTTAACTTGTTGAGGACATAAAGCCTTTTATGGTTTTCAAAGACTTTGGAGGCTTTCAGAAGTGACTTCTCTTTGGTTAGGATTGTGACAATATTTAGGAGATGGATTAGGCTAAATTGGAAGTGATTAGAAGTATCTAGAAGGGGGTTAAAGAGGCAAGTGGGAGATGTAGGAAAATTCAAGTGGAGGAAAAAGGATTTTAATTAAAATAAATTACTTTATTTCAACTAAATATAAGCAACTTGCATAAATATAAGTGGGAGATTTTAAATAAATAAATTAGATTTATTTATTTGCAAGGATCAATTTAATTAAATGTAAATTTAATTAAAAAGGGAGAAAGGGGAATTAATTAAATAAAGTGATTTATTTAATTAAAGGTTAGAAAAGGCTTAGGTGAACTTAATTAAATAAATTGAGTAATTCATTTAATCAAATAGATGAATATGGAGAAATTATTTAAGTAGGATTTAATTAATAAGGGGGATGAGGTTTAAATGAATATTAAATATTCAGTTAGGAAAGTGGTCAGATTTATACGTCTACATTTTGCCCCTCTTTGAAGTGACGTGTGTGCACATGTTGATTCAAAGAAATTATTTTGGATATGTTGTGAAAATTTGATCGATATGATGCCCCCTCGAGAGATGAATCAAATATTTTGAAAAAAATTTCGATTTGATGAGCATTTTTGGATTAATTGCATTTAAATTTTTTTTACTATGTTGAATGCATTTTATTGATTCATCTCTCGAAAATGATGTTGATAAGGTTAAAAATGAAAAAGTGAGGAAAATACATGCCCCACTTATTAACCTTGTTGATTTTACCCTATAAAAAGGTAAAAAGTGACTTTTAAAAATCATTTCCACACTTGGCTCTTTGTGATTGTGACATTTAAGCTCTGATGAAGATGTCAATTGCATATGCTTCACACTGATTTGAGCACGTTAGGTGACAATGAAGACCCACCGCCTATGGCCCACCCATAAATGGTTCAAATATCTCCACGTTTTTTATTGATTTTACCTATTTTGATCACATTTTTAATTTTTTGGTTTAAAATTTGCTGGTTTGGTGCGTAGATTGATTTCCATAGCGCATATGATAGACAAGTTAGCACATAGGGTAAACCTAGGTAGGTTAGCGTCTAAGTAGCTTTCTGCAGCACGCTAGTAGGTTAGGTTAGTGTGTCACATATTTTAGCGCATAGGGTTTGCAAGAGGGCATGTGGGGTAGATAGAGTAGTGTGTCAGGGGTTTTAGCGCATAGGGTTGACAGGTTAGCATAGTGGAGTGACCAGTTAGCGCGTCAGGGGTTTTAGCACATAGGGTAAAGTTTCTAGTATATTGGTGAAGAAGGGTAGCACATAAGTAGTAGCTTAGCATGTAGGAGCCCTGGTTTAGCGCGTAGGGTTCAAAATGGGTAAAAAAGGCTTGGAAGAATGCATCATGAGTCAAAATAGATGAGATATATGGCTTAAGTGTTGATATGTGCCTATCGATTGTTCTATTATGGTTCTTGAGCCAATGTTTTGCTTGTTGTGATGATGTCTGATTCTGATATGATGATTTGGAGTCTTTTCAAATTGCTTTTGATATGGAGTGCCAAGTTGATTGATTGTTTTAATGATAATCTTGATTTTGTTTTGATGTGGATCTTTGATTTTTGTCTTTTGAGTTAATGTCCGATATGAGTCTCGATTCTTGATTTTTGATTTGATTCTTGATTTGATGCTTGCAATATGGGCCTTTGATTTATGATATGGGTCTTGATTCTCAATATGGGTCATTTGATTTTTGATATGGGTTAGATTTAATGCTTTCGATATGGGTCAGATTTTTGATATGGGTCAGATTTGATGCTTTCAATATGTTGCTTACGATATGGGTCTTTGATTGATGGTGTGTTCTTGAGATGATTCATTGTTTCAAGTTGATTTTTCTTTGATTGGATATATCAGATAGATGTGGGAACTGATGATGGAAATTTGTTGTTTTGCAGGCAGAGCTTTGCGTGCTTCAATCTTGAGACCGGTTTTTGAGACCATGGTCATTGGTTCTGTGCTTATCACAGGCTGATATGGATGTGATTGAGAGATGTAGTTTATCATCCTTACTAGACATGCCCCGGTATATCATTAACCAGGGGTTGCTGACAGCTTTGGTAGAGAGGTGGTACAGTGACACGAACACCTTCCACTTGGCTATGGGCGAGATAACAGTCACACCAAAGGACTATTACCAGATTCTACAAATTTGTATAGTTGGGGCCTTGTTTCCATACAAGAAGACTGAGGAGGGTGGGACAAAGGCTCTTTGTCTCATCTTCCAGGATGATCATATCAGTGGATATGAGATCCCTTGGCAGGAGTTCATGGATTTTTATTATGTTTCACTACCATTGGTACTAGTAGGTTTCATTGGTGGATTTTTGTGTCCCGATCGTAGGTCGAAGGGATTAGCCATGGGATGCGGATTGGTGTTGGAGGATATGGTCACATAGGGAGGAAGGTTCACATGGGGGTCCTGTATGTTAGCCCACCTTTACAGAGAGCTTCACCAGGTGGTGTATCTAGGATACAATAATTTATCTACTGGGGTGACATTACTACAAGTGTGGGCTTGGGAGCACATTCCTACAATGAGGCCACTTGCAAACAAGGATAGGCTAGTTGGGTGAGCATATGCTTATGGATATACAAGTATAGTTGTCCAACGAAAGCTAGGAAAACTAGAGCATTGGTGGAGGGTACTGGATGACATCGATACAGTCATTTGGGACCATACATGGATTGTGAGGTATGGGTAGAGGATAGGCTAGAGATGCCCTTTGTTTATATGTCGAGATATCTGATTGGTTAGACGCCCTTTATTATTGAGCTATTCTTGCACAGACATGTTCAACAGAAGCATGGGAGACAACAGGGGATGCTATAGGGATCTTGTTTATATGCTCGCTGGAGACAGTATATGCCAGAGTGGGGACCCACTTTAGATAGCATAGCAGCAGTGGAGGATTATATGATGCTTGTAAGACATATCTGGGATTATGGAGCTGGGGTCGTGAATGTGGGGATGATAGAGGAGTTTGTAGCATAGTTCATGGCACACGCAATGGAACATGTATCTGATCTAGTAGAGATATTACCTGCATTTGATGATTATGAGGATGAGTAGCCACAGAGGAGAGGGGGAGCCAGATAGAGAGATGAGGAGGGAGAGGAGGGAGGAGATGGAGGTGGAGAGGATGGAGGAAGTGGATTAGATAGAGGTAGAGAAGGAGATAGAGGAGGTGGTGGATTAGATAAAGGATGAGGGGGAGATAGAGGGAGTGGTGGATTAGATAGAGGATGAGGGGGAGATAGAGGGAGAGGAGGAGGTCTTGTTCTTGGTGTTGGTGGGGTTGGTAGGGTAGGTGCAGTGCGAGTGGTAGTGGGTGGTATAGAGGATGTGAGGTGACCCACCCAAAGGAGGAGATCTATTGTTCTACCTTCATTGGTGCCTCAGATAGGGACAGGTATGGGTGGGACCATGACATAGGTACCCATTCAGATTAGGGTACCCACCCATAGATGAGATTCATAGATTAGAGTGCTACAGTTCTTAGTGCAGGAGTTGTAGGCACAGGTGCTAGCGCAGCAGTGTTAGATTACATAGATTATGGTAGAATGAGACACAGAGAGAGCACTGGGGCCAGGTAGAGGATCTTGCTGAGGTATTGGAGAGAGGGATGACTGGTGCCCTGATGTGAGACATGCTAAGGGAGATATAGTACATGGACAAAGAGGCTAAGTATTACAGGCATTTATATGAGGAGGTGGTCCCTAGAGATCACAGAGCTCCTAGCTATGCAGCCAGTTGATCTATTCACAGTCATACGATGACAAAGAGAAGAGGTGCTATATGGCCTAACCAACATGATCCACCTGGTGGAGATCCAGGGGCTAGGACATCTACCGCGAGACCATCAGCCATAGGAGATAGTCATACCTAAGAGACCTGTCTCTATTGTATTTTGATCATTTTGTTAGACATGATATTCCTTGTACATTTCAACCATTTTTGAGATGTATATATATAGCACTGATTTATTATGATCCACATGTGTTATTGATGTTGATTGATGATGATTGATGATATGCATTGATATGATGATTCTATGACAATGATGTGATGCTTAGATAATAATGCTCTTATTTTTTATGATGATATATGATTTATGATGAGATGAGAATGTGATGATGTATTTGTTTGATTTTCTTTAATTTATGAGATGTATGATAATGATAATGATGTGAGATGTATCTTGAAAATAAGATGTATGATAATGCTAATGATATGAGATGTATCTTGAAAATGAGATGTATGATAATGATAATGATGTGATACTAGTGCAAGATTAAGATGATATGCAACTAAATGCAATATTTAAAATGATATGCAACTAATGCAAGCTTAAGAATCATATGCAACTAAATTATTACATTAGTTTTGTCATTTTCATTCCTATTTAGTCATTTGTTTGTGGTCTATTTTTGTTTGTCATCATTGATCTTTTGATATGTTGGAAGTTTATACAAGCATAATGGTATAATTGAACCATAATGACCTGAGTATAACATACATGGATGTTTGATATTGCAAGATAAAACAAGTGTCGAGGTATAATTGAACCAAGATGACTTGAGTGTTGCTTGCATAAAATAGACAAAAGTTAACCATTTGTATGTGAAAAGTGAAAAGTGTCTTCAATGATATGTTTCCAATCATGTCTCAAGACAAATTTGCACCATAACAATGATCACCTCATAGATAGAAAACCAAAAATATTAGATTCCTTTGTTGCTTTTGACAGTTCTAATACATAATGTTAAGTACAGATGCCAAGCTAATAAGATGAGAGGGGGGGGGGTGAATCATACAAACTTAATCTTCCATAAAAACAATAGATTCAACCTCCGTAACATATACTTCAGTAATATAACCAAAAGTACTAAACATGCAAACTCAAAAGAATATAAACATCATAACACTCATAACACCAGATTTAATGTGGAAACCCAAATAGGGAAAAACCACTGTGGGATTTTGGACCCACTAAGAAATATACTCTTCTAGAGTATGCTCGGTTAAAAGCAAATCCTATTAAAGATTACAAACACATTTCTAGATGTGACCCAGTTAAGGGATTTCCCTCAGATTTGTTAGGATCTTCACCTTGTTAGAAGTGACCATGTTAAAGGATTTCAAACACTCAATCAGAATGTCACCTTGCTAGAGGGTTTTACAAATAAGACTGTTAAGTCCACTCGGTTAAGAGATTTTCTATCACTTCCCAAAATAACAGTAATAAAAATCTATCTACAACTTCACATCTAAAAATGCTAAAGCAGATTCTTATTTGCTCAATACAATAGGACTTATCTTGTCCATATGTTGGGCTCTATACTTTTTTATTCAAACAGGTCTTCAAGCTTCAGTGCTCGGTAATCACTATGTAGCATCCCTGTGCATACACTTGCCCGCATACATTGTTTATCAATAGTTCCTTATTTATAAACAATTTGCCAACCACTTAATCTCCTTGATCACATTTCCCATGTTCAATCATAGCCATCAGATCTTCAAACTTGACTAGGTTCAATGTATCCTTTGATCTGAAAATGTTTTACCCCACCTTGGAACTTGCATAAATTTCTTGGAACTTGTGCTAGGGTATTGCGGTTCAATCTAAGCTGTAGATCTTCCTGCCGATTTTCCTTTGCTATAGATTCTTTAACAAACTTCATGCACGACATACCAATCATATAATTAGTTCTAGCTCATCAGCTTCCTTCGTTAAATAATGCTTATATTCATTTAATGCATTATGTTACTACTCGGTTGCAACTCGGTAAATACTAAACTTCACTCGGTAGACATTTTGCCTTCGTTGACCGATAGCGACAACCTTAGGGTTTACCGACTAGGTTCCTTAGGGTTTAGTGACTAGGTTCTTTGCTTGGTAACATAGTATAGTATTAACCTTACAATCAATAACATATGTATGATATCAAAACAATCTAAACATCATGATCTCATCATTGTCTAACTTGGTAATAGTTTCCCATTGAATAACTTATTCCTCCCCTTATTCATCATGTAGACACCTAAAAATGGTCAACGCTTGTGGAGTCATACTTTAACATTTGCGCATTGCCTCATTTTAGGTTTTTGCGTCGCATTAACATTTCTCCTATGATTCGTACTTGGTTTTTATCATTTGTGAACATCGAGTCATTCTTCTGCATTCTTCATTTATCTCGCTTTTGAATTTGGTCTTGTCGACAATACTATTCAATCATGATTTTAATCAATTTTATCCTATCGCATCAATGTGCGTACTCATTTGTCATCATTTTGGACATCGTCAATCCTAATTAGGGTTTTGTCCTCTTGTCAATCTTGCAATCGATTTGTCATCGATCATTGTCCTCTTATCAATCTTGTCATCTGGCGATTGATTTATCATCAATCCTTATCATTTTCAATCTTATCGTTTAACGATCGATTTTTCATCGGTCGTTGTCATGTTTGATCTTGTCATTTTGTGATCGATTCATTATTGATCATGGTCAGTTTCAATATTGTCATTTTGCAATCTATTTTGGTCATCGACTCTTGTCCTCTTGTTCGATTTTGTCATTTTGCGATCGATTTGTCATCGATCATTGTTTGTCTTTCTCAATTATGTCAATTTGGATCAATTTGTCATTGTTCCTCGTCAATTGGCACATTTTCTCAATCAAATCATTTTATCACATTGGTCATTTATCAATCCAAAATCAAATCGAATCGAGTCAATTATCTTTCAAGACCTAATTCATCTTCTAGGGTTTCATGATTTAATCATTTAACCTTGTGTGTGTCATTTCTTCCTTTAGGATTAATAAATTGTTTATTTATCCTAAGTCTTCTCATTACAATTAAATGTTCATTTAATTGGCTAATTATTCCTCTTTGTGAATTAATTAATAAATGACAAATTATTAATTAATTTTCCTAATTCCTAATTTCATTATTTCCTAATTCCTAATTTCCATCTATTTTCTAATTTCCTAATTTTAATTTCCACCTAATTAACTTGTCTTTAGTGCTCCCTATTTTTGTGCTTCATGCGTCATACTCTTGGTATAGCAAGATGTCATAAGGTTCTAGTCCTCTAAGCTTTGCATGGCAATATGTCATAATTCATGACATAGAAGGTGTCATAACCTTCTTCTTTTCACTCATTTTTCCCATTTTGAAATCAATTGCTTCTAATATCCATTTCATGCTAAATTTGATCCTATCTCCAATTTATCTATAAATTGGATGATCTTCATCAATCAAAGTTAATTGGTAATTACATTGTCGAAATAATCACTTTGTCAAAACAATCACATTTTGAGTACTCTTGTGCCAATGTCAATCTTGCTTTCACATTAGGTGTATGCACTTGAAGGTGAGATCCACAATAAAAGGCTATTTGGAGAGGAAAGAAGAACAATGGAGCCTCATGAAGGAAGCATTCAGATCTATGTTTGGTTTGCATAGTATTTACTTTGAATGTTTTATCTTTATGTCTCTATTGAATGTGTTTAGGATAGATCATTGCAATTATGCTTTTGTGATTGAGCTAATTGATTTATGTTTATCTTGTTTGTGATGATTTCCTATTTCCTAACGTACATTAATTGGTGAACCTAGCTTAGTATCCAAGCATATAGGTGAGACATTGTCAATTTGTCCTATTGTCACTTGGTCCTTTTGTCCTTTGAGGTCTAGACAACATTTCAATTTCCTAAGGGTCACTTTTTTAGAATTGCATTCATAAGTTTGTCAAAATCTTGAAAAACAACCAAAAACATAGGTTGCACTCTTGCCATAGATTGCATTTTCATCTATTTAGTTTGCATTTAGTTGCATATCATACATTATCCTTGAAAAATTCCAAAAGTATTGCATTTGCATAGTGACATGTCTATTGAAACAAGGTTCCAAGCACCAATGATGCAACAAAGTTTGACATATCAACCAACAATGCAATCACAATTATATCAAACCCAACAACAAGGCAATATCGATCAAACTCTTTATGATGAAACAAGTCTCCAAATACAAAAACTAGAAGCGAAACTAGCTCAAGAAGAAGAGATATTGGAACAAAGAGTGAAAAACATTGAGAAGAATAGATCACAAATGTCCAAAGTGTTTCAAAAATTTCTAGGTCAAAATCCAAAGATTGAGCCAATTGATGTAAGATCTCTTCTTGAACGATCAGACATACCAGCTCTCCTCTCCCAAATAGAGATGATGAAACAATTTCAAGAAAAGAGACAACTTCAATTTCAACATTATGTGCCTCCACAACAAGAACAAGAAGGTGTTTACTATCAATCCGATTTTCAACCAACACAACCAATGGCTCAACCAATTGTCCAACATATGCAACCAATACAACCAATGGTTCAATTTCAACAATATGTCCAACCAACTATACAATGTCAACAAATGGTGCAACCAATGGTGGGATATCAATGAGTTCAATCAACATATCAATGTGAACAACCATAATCAAAAATTCAAAAACGAATCTTGCAACATGCACCAAGCCAAATTTTGAACATGTCAAACCAATTTGATCAACATCTAGTTCAAAATCAAAACATGACATCAAACCAAAAACAAGTTCAAATTCCAGATCCAACCATGTCAAAACCTCGAAAGAAAGGTGGCTTTATTGTAATGCTCTTAAGGAAACTACCAAGTGAGTTCTTTGAGGAAGATCAAGATAATACAATTATGTCTAGCAATACCTCATCCCCCCATAAGCAAATTGACTCTCCAGTGGCATCTATTCCTACACCTCTAGAAGTTTCACAAGAACCTTCCATATTGTCCTCATCAAACAATACACCCAAGGATGCAATTACCCAAGGGCTATCCATAATTGATTGCCAAGATAATATAATTCATGATGCACATCCTTGTCATGTTTCAGAAATACAAGACCCAATGCCACCATGCACTTTATTGCCATTACCTGTTTTAGAGGACCCCATTCGAAGTCCCTCTTCTTCATGTTCAAGCATTGATTCCTTGCCAGAATCCATCACAAATGTTCAAAGTGCATTTCTTTCATGCCAAAGAATTAATCCCTTGCCAGAATTCCCCATGCATATCCAAAGTCCAACCCCATGTCAAGAGGATAATTTAGAGCATGAAGAAATGAGTCCTAAAGAAAATCAAGATCAAGATCCTGAAACTTTATCATCCCGTCCAATTGTTGACCAAGATCCCATGTTCCCAGACACTCACGATGATTCCCCTATTCTTGTCCATCGTATCCAAAGTCCTATTGACACTCCATTCCCCAAGCAAGATCAAGATATCCTAGTCCCTCCAATCCCAAACGATCCCCTTCCATTTCATGAAAAAAATGTCCTTTCAAATCTCATTGACATTCCACTTCCTAAGAAAGATCAAGATATCCTTTCCATCCTTTCCGATGATCCCATTGAAAGTCAAGAGCAAAGCACATTTAAAGAGGATTCCAATGATCTTCCTCCTTGTCAAGATCAAATTATTCCTTCAGATCCTCCACAAGATTCACTTGTTCCTCCATCTCCACATCCTAATCCAACATATACACTCCAAGATCGCATTTCTTTTGATGATCCCATTATTTCTCCCATTCCATCTCTTGAAGAGCCTGTCATTGAACCATGTCCATTACACAATCCTAGTCCCCCTCATGATTCTAATGTGTCAGTGCAAGATGTTCATGAACCCTCGACATGCACAATGGGTTCTTCCACTTTGGTGAAATCTGATCCACTTCAAGATCTCATTATTTCTCTCATATCATATCCACCTCATAATGGACTCGCGTCTTCTTCTCAAAGAAAAGAGTATCCTACAAGTCAAGATATTCATAAAGGCAAAGGAGTAGACCTTCATGAGAAAGAATTCCTCCATATCAAAGAAGATCTTAAGGGTCATGTCTACACAACTCACTCTCAAGACATTGGTATCCCTCCTTCAAAATCCAAGCATACATCTTCCCCATCATACCTTCCATCCATCTTAGTTCCTTATATCCCTTCGTCCTCTATGAAAGGTCAGCAAAGGCACACATCCTTGAGTAAATTTTATCCATCCAAAAGAACTCCATTTCATTCATATCCATCCATGCATTCCTTTCCCCCTCCAAGCAATTTGGATGCCAAGTATAAAAGTCCATGTATTCAAGGATCAACATGTCCAATATAATCAGCATGTCAAAACAAAGAAAAAATTGATCTATAAAGAAAAAGAAATATCCAAAAGGCCACAAAGGCCCACTGAGCAAAATAAAGCAAATTCAAAATATATATGGGTTCCTAAATCCCTTGTGCAAGCAATGCACTCCAAGGAACCACAAAAGCATGAAAAATAAAAAAACATGTGGATCCCAAAGCAGCTTCTTGAAGCACAAAAAGAAAAATCCAACTTGGCATCCAAAATTGCTATTCCTCCATCCAAACCTTCCAAGTCTGTTCCTCCATCACCTTCTTCATCCATTTTGGGCCCTTATGTCCCAAAATCCCAAGCTATTCCTCCATCCAAATCTCACAATCTGAGATCCATTTTTCCTCCATCAATCCACCACCCCTCAAGGTGTGTGCCAATGTCGATCTTGCCAACATTTCCATCCACTCAAGCACAATTATTCCAATACCCTATCCATTATCCAATGCATATTTTCCATCCTTCCATCGCTTTGATCCAATCCTTTGCATAAATCCTTGCCTTAGTTTCATCTCATTTTCCATGTCCTTATCCTACCAATGTCTTTGAGCATGCTTTAAAAGGTCATGGTCCATTTTTTTTCAAGGCTACTATCCAAATAAAAAAGATGCTTGAGTCTTTCTTCCATCCCCTATCATGTGTCCATCTTCTATTGAAAAAGTAAAAATACAAAAAAAAAAAAGAAAAAAAAAAAGAAAAAAAAAAGTAAAGCAAAAATAATTCATCCACTGGTGAAAACCTGGCAAACAGGTGCCTTGGGCAAGTACCATGATGAAAACCTGGCAAATAGGCATCATGCGTAATTTATGAACTTCTTGCACACCACACTTGGGGGCAGGTTTCCTCCTTCATATCCTATTGCCCTTTATTATCCTATCATAACCTAGTCATTACCCTTCATATCCTATTGTCCCTCATGTCCAGTTTCTCTTTCCACCTTTGATCTTGACAAGGATGAGGATCGTCATGAGCATCATGCATCTTGTTTGCAACTTTTAGTCTATCATAGATTTTGGACTTTATCCATTTTCTTATTATAACCTTTCATCCATATTCCCTGTCTTATTGCAACTTTCTGCCACTATCCCGTATCCTATCCCGACCTTCAGTCCATGTCCCTTATCCATTCTTGGTCTTGCTTATCCTATCCATATCTTATCACTATCCATACACTCTTTTTCATTCCTTGATCTTGATCTAACATAAGGACACGAAATGCAAAACATAGTTTCAAAAGCCTCTTGACATGTCCCTCATGCCATGTTCCTGCTTTACATTGTCATATCTAGTCTCTTGTCCCATCATGCCATAGCCCTTGAAAATTGCATCCGCATTGTCTCCATGATAAAAGGCCTTTGTCTTCCCTCTATCCACCAACATTTCAGCAAGCCTATTTATTCACCTGTCATATTCCTTGCCTTGCTAGACACTGGGGGCAAAATCACATAAAAAAATTGAAAAATGTCCTGAAAAAATCCCCAAAAAATTGAAAAATGTCCTAAAAAAATCCAAAAAAATCAAATAATGTCTTGAAAAAATGAACACAAAAACATTTCAACACATTAAAATCCAAAAACAATCATTTTGTCAATAAAGGATCTCTCTTTGTGCATAGACAAATCGCTGAGCATACATCCAATGACACGCAATCCAACATTGTGCTTTAATGAAATCATGCATGAACATATGAACTTTTTCCATCAAACCAGACATTCAAACTGATCAAAATTATCTTATCAATCAAACATCAACCATCGAAATCATTTGTCCTTGGCTCTACTATCATGAGTCTTATACAGGGTGTGGTATACTCAAAACTAGACTGTGTCCTGTCTTAGACGGGGTACCACATTCCCTGAAACCAGACAGCTTGATCGTCCTATCTGCACTTTCAACTTTTGACAATGAAGATCAAGATTTTTGTTTGATTTGTTGGAATTTGTGCATCTTATCTTTTTATTGATTTATCTTTGGCTTCGATCATGTTCCTATCTTGCTCGATGATGTCACTAAGTGATTTAGAGTGACCGAGATGGATCATGGTCCCTTTTTTTTTTTGTGATTGTTGTTTGTCTGTGATGTGTCTGTCTTTTGCAAAAAGGGGTTGCATTTCAGCTCTGGCCTTCACTTCCATGATGCTACGCATCCATTTTTCTACATAAAAATAAAGGTTCTCACCTACAAAGTGCATTACTGAAAGCAAGTTTTTCTTCATCTTTAACTGTCCTTCGTCTCATTTTCTTCTTACTAACATTTCTTCTGTCAGTTCGGATAGTCAGTTCGGTCTAGTGCTCCAATTTCCCCACACACATATGTTGTATCCTGCATCCATTTGGTTAGTACATTTGCATTACATCGAGTATCATATCAGGCATCTTATCCATTTCATATTATCAATGCACCAAATACACATAAAACAAAAAACACATCCATACATGCTCCACAATGGTACATAAATAGTGCATAAGTTATCCATACATGGAAAATAACATCAGTCATAACACATTGCATCCCATCATATCGATGCATATCATATCATATCAAAATAATATCAGAGTACAAAATTGGACTGTTTGTCCTAAGTATGGCCCGCAGGCTGCCTACAAAATGTCAAACTACATAATGTCCACTGTCTGTCCTAAGGAGCACGTGCCTCTTTCACTGGGTGCTCCCTCTGTCCTCCTCATCCCTACCATGTCTCATGGATGATGTCCCTCCTGGTCTTGGTTGTGGTGGTCTCATAGGTCCACTCACCCCCATGCTGCTCAATGACCTCCGAGAGCGTGCCCTGCTCTCTGTCCTTGATCGTGCCTGATATGAAGGTGCTCTCTGCTCTGGTGGAACTGCACTCTCATATAGTGTCAGGTAACCTATTCTTGTGTCTCCCTACGCAAGCGCAGAAGAACCCACACAAGCACAGGATTCGCCCTACACAAGCGCAGGAGTGCTTTTCGGCATCCCCTGTGGGCCCCGTAATGTCCCACATGCAATTAAAATTCATGAAATTGAAAACATGGGTATTTGAGATCCATACCACTGCTCCTGCATTGTCTGGTCATCTAAATGTGTGTACACATTCCCCGAGGTGATCCGCCATTGGAATGTTCGCCATCTCTCTGCAAGTGTTCTTGTCCAGAGCAACAAATCCTCCTCTTTGTCTAGTGCAAATGAGCCAATTTTCACTCTCTTGGCCTCATTTATAGATCTTTGTCAATGCATAGATGGATGTTCACCCTCTCCATCTTATGTTGGTCATAGTCTTTTGCATCTTCAATTGCTTTTCCTTCATGCATCCAATCTTCGATTGTCAGTCCGTTCGATCCTATCATTCTTATCGATCAATTGGCCTCTTTTCTAGACATTTCCGGCCAATTCCTCGAGGGGGCATGCATATGTCATTATTATTGTTTGGGGCATTTTCATATGTCATTGTTATCATCTGGGGCATTTTCATTATAGTTCTTTGAAACAATGCTTAAAATCGCATTGTCTCAAAGAGGGGCAAAATGTAGACACCTAAAAATGGTCAACGCTTGCGGAGTCATACTTTAACATTTGTGCATTGCCTCATTTTAGGGTTTTGCATCACATTAACATTTCTCCTATGATTCATACTTGGTTTTTATCATTTTCAAACATCGAGTCATTCTTTTGCATTCTTCATTTATCTCGCTCTCAAATTTGGTCTTGTCGACAATACTATTCAATCATGATTTTGATCAATTTTATCCTGTCGCATCAATGTGCGTACTCATTTGTCATCATTTTAGACATCGTCAATCCTAATTAGGGTTTTGTCCTCCTGTCAATCTTGCAATCAATTTGTCATCGATCGTTGTCCTCTTATCAATCTTGTCATCTGGCGATCGATTTATCATCAATCCTTATCATTTTCAATCTTGTCATTTAACGATCGATTTGTCATCGGTCGTTGTCATGTTCGATCTTGTCATTTTGCGATCAATTCATCATTGATCGTGGTCATTTTCAATATTTTCATTTTGCAATCTATTTTTGTCATTGATTCTTGTCCTCTTGTTCGATTTTGTCATTTTGTGATCAATTTGTCATCGATCGTTGTTTGTCTTTCTCAATTATGTCAATTTGGATCAATTTGTCATTGTTCCTCATCAATTGGTGCATTTTCTCAATCAAATCATTTTATCACATTGGTCATTTATCAATCCAAAATCAAATCGAATCGAGTCAATTATCTTTCAAGACCTAATTCATCTTCTAGGGTTTCATGATTTAATCATTTAACCTTGTGTGTGTCATTTCTTCCTTTAGGATTAATAAATTGTTTATTTATCCTAAGTCTTCTCATTACAATTAAATGTTCATTTAATTGGCTAATTATTCCTCTTTCTGAATTAATTAATAAATGACAAATTATTAATTAATTTTCCTAATTCCTAATTTCATTATTTCCTAATTCCTAATTTCCACCTATTTTCTAATTTCCTAATTTTAATTTCCACCTAATTAACTTGTCTTTAGTGCTCCCTATTTTTGTGCTTCATGCATCATACTCTTGGCATAGCAAGATGTCATAAGGTTCTAGTCCTCTAAGCTTTGCATTGGCAATATGTCATAATTCATGACATAGAAGGTGTCATAACTTTCTTCTTTTCACTCATTTTTCCCATTTTGAAATCAATTGCTTCTAATATCCATTTCATGCTAAATTTGATCCTATCTCCAATTTATCTATAAATTGGATGATCTTCATCAATCAAAGTTAATTGGTAATTACATTGTCAAAATAATCACTTTGTCAAAACAATCACATTTTGAGTACTCTTGTGCCAATGTCAATCTTGCTTTCACATTAGGTGTATGCACTTGAAGGTGAGATCCACAATCAAAGGCTATTTGGAGAGGAAAGAAGAACAATGGAGCTGCATGAAGGAAGCATTCAGATCTATGTTTGGTTTGCATAGTATTTACTTTGAATGTTTTATCTTTATGTCTCTATTGAATGTGTTTAGGATAGATCATTGCAATTGTGCTTTTGTGATTGAGCTAATTGATTTATGTTTATCTTGTTTGTGATGATTTCCTATTTCCTAACGTACACATCACATTCTGTCCGTGTCTTTTACTGACATCTTTATACTCATCAAATCATACTTCTTAAGATATGGCAACATCATACTGAATTAGAAAATCAATTTCTTGACATCAATGACAAAATAATAATATTAAGACAGTAAACATCCTTAATCAGTTATATCCATAATCATCAACAACCTTCTCAATAACCTAATTGAAATGCCAACAATCTCCCGCTTTGGCATTGATGGCAAAACCAATTGATTTGACCTAATTGATTTAGATTGCTATGAGATTTTGAAATGCTGAAATGCTCTCCCCCTATTATCAGTCTTCTCCCCCATACATTAGTCTTCTCCTCTTTTTTCTAGTCTTCTCCCCCTTTGACAAAAATGCCAAAAAGTAAAGAACTAAAACATAATTTCTTCCTGTATGAAGTGATTTCCTGCTGTTATGTGTCAACTTAGTCTCGGTCAGAGCATTTTGTCTTCAATTCATGTTCCCTGTATTTGTTTCTTGTACACCTTTAGAAAACATCCTAAAGTGTGTAAATCAACATCAACTCTTAAAAGATATTCTATAGAGTCATTGAATTGATGCTTTCACCAAACTCGATTAGTGAGTAGAAGATAGGGGTAGGACCCCTAACTTACTTCTAAGATACTCAAAAGTGTCCCTTGGTAGTGGCTTGGTGAAGATATCTGCTATTTTCTCCTTTGTGCTAACATACTCCAACACCACTTTCTTCTCTTGAGCTTCTTCTCTAAGATAATGATATTTGATAGAGATGTGCTTTGTCTTAGAGTGCATAACAGGATTCTTTGAAATCTTAATGGCACTAGTATTGTCATAGAATATAGTTACTGACTTGGTAACTTTCACATTTATACCATCCAACAGTTGTTTGATCCATGCTATGTTGGTACAATTCAATGCTACAACAACATATTCAACTTTTGTTGTTGATTGTGAAACACATCCTTGTTTCTTGCTAAGCCAACTCACTAGTCTTTCTCCTAAAAAGAAAGCTCCTCCACTTGTGCTTTTTTTGTCATCAATGTTGCCTGCCCAATTAGCATCAGTATAAAATTTTAAATCAAAGTCATTTCCTTTCTGATATACTAAGCCATAGTCCTCAGTGCCTTTCAGGTATCTGAAAATTCTCTTGATTATTGTCATGTGTGTTTCCTTAGGATCTGCAAAGAATCTTGCAACTATAGCTACTACATGTGCTATATCTGGTCTGTTGTGAACAACATATTGTAGCTTTCCAATCACGGATCAGTAAAGTGTCTCATCAATAGATGCAGATTCATCATGCTTTGATAATTTATAGTTTGTATTCATAGGAGTACTTACTACTTTTGAGTCCTCCATTCTAAATTTCTTCAAGATTTTCTGTATGTACTTGGATTGAGTAATGAAAATCTCATTTTTCATTTGTAGTATCTGTAAACCTATAAAATACTTTATCTCACTGATTAATGACATCTCAAATTCTTTACTCATTTCATTTCTAAAGTTCTTGCATAGAGAGTCATTTCCACAAAAGATAATATCATCAACAAATATGGTTGAGATTAGTATTCCATTTTCATCATTCTTCATGTACATATTGCTATTTTCACTTGTTCTTATAAAACCAGTCTTGATTAAATAAGAGTGCAATCTTGCATACCATGCTCCAGGTGCTTGTTTCAGACCATATAAAGCTTTGTTCAATTTACATACCTGATCTTTATTCTTGTCTTCAACAAATCCTTTAGGTTGTTCAATAAAAACTTCTTCTTCTAATATACCATTTAGAAATGCAGATTTGACATCCATCTGATATACCTTGAAGCTCTTGTAAGTAGCATATGCCAACAATGTTCTTACTCCTTCAAGTCTTGCCATAGGTGCAAAAGTCTCACCATAATCAATTCCTTCTTCTTGGGCATAACCTTTACAAACTAGTCTTTCTTTATTTCGAATGACCTCACCTTTTTCATTCAACTTGTTTCTAAAAATCCACTTTGTATCGATTACATTTTTGTCTTTCAGTCTTGGGACTAGTGTCCATGTGTCATTCTTCTTGATTTGATCAATCTCTTCTATCATAGCATTTATCCAATCTTCACTGTTAAATGCCTCTTTCACTATCCTCGGTTCAAATTCAGATATCAGACATGTGTTATGTCTCAGTTTGTTCCTTGTCATCACTAGATCATCCTTATCTCCTATAATCTGACTTGATGCATGATGTCTTCTAACATACTTGGCTAATACAGGCTCGGTAGGCTCTGTATGATCTTCTTCATCACTCAGTAACTAGATATTTTCTTCATTTTCTTCAGTAACTCTCTCGGTAAGACTTGTCGGTTGAACATATACAAATCCATCATAATCTTCTGGTTCTTTGGAGTTTCCTTCATCATTTCTTTCTGCAAATTCATCAATTTTCACATTTGCACTTTCTACTATTTTGTTAGATGATTTGATCAGACATTTAAATGCTTTGCTTCTAGAAGAATAACCAAGAAATGTTCCTTGTTCACTTTTCTGATCAAACTTGCCATTTCTATCATCTTTGTGTATATAGCATCTACTTCCAAAGATTTTAAAATAACTTACATTAGGTTTCTTGTCATACCAGATTTCATATGGTGTCTTCAAAGTCCCTTTCTTTAGTTGTACTCGGTTCAGGGTGTAAATTGTTGTGCTTATTGCTTCTCTCCAAAATGTTTGTGGCACTTTCTTTTCAATCATCAGGGTTCTAGCACAATCCATAATAGATCTATTTCTTCTCTCAACTATTCCATTTTATTATGGATTTCTCAGTGCAGAGACTTGTCTTTTTATACCATGATCATTGCAGTATTAGTTGAACTCATCAGATGTGAACTCTCCTCCTCTATCTGATCTAAGACATTTCAGTTGTCTTCCTATTTCATTTTCAACTCTTTCCTTGTACCATTTAAACATTTGAAAAGCTTCTGATTTTTCTTTTAAAAACATAACTGACATCATCCTTGAATAATCATCCACAAATAATATGAAATATTTATCACCATAATAACTTTGAACTTTCATAGGACCACAAAGAACAGTGTGCACAAGATCTTAAATTCCCCTAGAAGTGTAGGACTTACTTGTAAAGCTTGATCTTCTCATCTTACCCATCTAGCATCCTCAGTACATAGCATTCTCAGGTTTTTCAAGACTCGGTAGACCTCTTACTCGGTGCTTCTTGCTTATCTTGATCAGATTATCAAAATTTACATGAAAAAACCTTTTATGCCATAACCAGGTATCATTTATCTTTGCATACAGACACTTATTCTAAGTTGAGTCAAGGTGAAATGTGTTACCTTTTGATTGTGTCCCGATAGCGGCTAACTTTCCATGCTTGTCATGAACTTTGACAATTCCTTTCTGAAATTCTATTCAGTAACCTGTGTTGTTTAGCTATGCTACACTCAACAAATTGTATTTCAAACCTTCAACCCAATAAACATCATTACATTTTGCATTGTCAAGAAGTGTTACAGATCCTTTACCTTTTACTGGACATGGTGCATCATTACCAAATCTTACATATCCTCCATCATAATCTTCTAACATAACAAACTTGTGTTTATCACCTGTCATGTGATGTGAGCATCCACTATCTATGATCCAAGAATCATTAGTATTTATGTGAGATATTTGGGCTTTTTCTTCATACCTTTCTTCATCTTATCCATCTTTGATAGCCACATAAACTACTTCCTCTATGTCAATTTCATCTAATTTATCATCATTGGATTCCTCATCAGCTATTAAGCATGACTTTCTATCTCTTCTTATGAAATCTTGGTGTCCTCTGTAATGATTATCTTTCTGTCTGTCATCTTAGTAATCTCTTCTTTTAGTAGAATCTTTGTCAAGATAGTTAGAAGCCATATGTCCTATCTTATCACATTTGAAACATTTCAAAGGTAGTTTTCCTTTATACTTACCTTTGCCTCTTGGTAACCTTCTGGCTAATAGTGCTTCAAACTCTTCTTGTTTTTTTATTTTCTCATACAGTTTGTGTACTTCTTCCATGTTTTTGCGAAATATTTCACTTGCTCCATTGTGATCCCCTTTAGTGTACTTACTCATTCTATCATTGTAATCATCAGATTCACCAATATGAAAAGAACTAAATGCAGATTCAACTTTATTTATTGATGTCCCACTGTTATCAAAATTACTTAACTCAAATGCATGTAGCTTACCAATAGTAGCATCCAAAGAAATTGGCATATTGGGTACAGACCTCAATACATGGATTGCAGAGACTTTGATTGCATAAGCTGGTAGAAGGGTTCTTAACAACTTACTTGTTATATCCTTTTCTTCAATAGTTCCACCTGCTCCTTTGATTTGATTGACAATCTCCTTTAGTCTTGTACTGTACTGGGTTATGTTCTTACCTTCATTCATCCTCATAGATTCAAGTTGTCCTCTTAGACTGTCCACTTTTTCTCTTTGAACATGTTCATCACTGCCATACACAGATATGAGCTTGTCCCACATTGCCCTTGCATCATTATAGCCTTCTAGATCATTAAACTCTGAGTCGGTCAATGCAGATGTTATTTCAATTATTGCTTGGATATGTTCTTGCTTTGCTTTTATCTCTTCTATTGTCAATGGATAGGTGCTCAGTGTAATGAAATCATTCTCCAGATAATATACAACATATTCTCCAACTCCTGATAGGTGCAGCTTCATCCTTTTCTGCCATGTAGAGAAACTTTACTTGTTCAGCTTTGGTGCATCCCTCTTATACATCTTTGGATCTTTTCTCTCAAGTACCTTTAAACTTTTCTTCCAGAGTCCAAAGCTCTGATACCAATTGATAGTTCTGATACTTAATGTCAAGTATAGATGCCAAGCTAATAAGATGAGAAGGGGGGGTGAATCATACAAACTTAATCTTCCATAAAAACAATAGATTCAACCTCGGTAACATATATTCAGTAATATAACCAAAACTGCTAAACATGCAAACTCAAAAGCATATAAACATCATAACACTCATAACACCAGATTTGATGTGGAAACCCAAATAAGGAAAAACCACTGTGGGATTTCAAACCCACTAAGAAATATACTCTTCTAGAGTATTCTCGATTAAAAGAAAATCATGTTAAAGATTACAAACACATTTCTAGATGTGACCTGGTTAAGGGATTTCCCTCAGATCTGTTAGGATCTTCACCTTGTTAGAAGTGACCTTGTTAAAGGATTTCAAACACTCAATCAGAATGTCACCTTGCTAGAGGGTTTTACAAATAAGACTGTTAAGTCCACTTGGTTAAGAGATTTTCTATCACTTCACAAAATAACAGTAATAAAAATCTATCTGCAACTTCACATCTAAAAATGCTAAAGAAGATTCTTTTTTGCTCAATACAATAGGACTTATCTTGTCCATCTACTGGGCTCTATACTCTGTTATTCAAACAGGTCTTCAAGCTTCAGTGCTTGTTAATCACTATGTAGCATGCCTATGCATACACTTGCCCACATACATTGTTTATCAACAGTTCCTTATTTATAAACAATTTGCCAACCGCTTAATCTCCTTGATCACATTTCCCATGATCAATCATAGCTATCAGATCTTCAAACTTGACTAGGTTCAATGTATCCTTCGATCTGAAAACATTTTACCCCACCTTGGAACTTGTATACATTTCTTGGAACTTGTGCTAGGGTATTGCGGTTCAATCTGAGTTGTAGATCTTCCTGTCGATTTTCCTTTGCCATAGACTCTTTAACAAACTTCATGCATGACATACCAATCATTTAATTAGTTCTAGCTCATCAGCTTCTTTCATTAAATAATGCTTATATTCATTTAATGCATTCTGTTACTACTCGGTTACAAC
The DNA here is from genome assembly GCF_030272615.1 of Cryptomeria japonica. Lineage (NCBI taxonomy): Eukaryota > Viridiplantae > Streptophyta > Pinopsida > Cupressales > Cupressaceae > Cryptomeria > Cryptomeria japonica. Next base: position 472,042,494 of record NC_081414.1, read on the forward strand.
TCGGTAAATACTAAACTTCACTTGGTAGACATTCTGCCTTCATTAACCGATAGTGATAACCTTAGGGTTTACCAACTAGGTTCCTTAGGGTTTAGTGACTAGGTTCTTTGCTCAATAACATAGTATAGTATTAACCTTACAATCAATAACATATGTATGATATCAAAACAATCTAAACATTATGATCTCATCATTGTCTAACTCGGTAATAGTTGCCCATTGAATAACTTATTCCTCCCCTTATTCATCACATTCTGTCTGTGTCTTTTACCGACATCTTTATACTCATCAAATCATACTTCTTAAGATATGGCAACATCATACTGAATTAGAAAATCAATTTCTTGACATCAATGACAAAATAATAATATTAAGACAATAAACATCCTTAATCAGTTATATCCATAATCATCAACAACCTTCTTAATATCCTAATTGAAATCCCAACAATCTCTCCTTGTATGTTATAATGCCAACAACTTTCTCTAACTAGATGCATCCTCAAGTAGCTCAGGAGATCTAATTTTAAAAAAATTTAAGATACAAAATAGTCAAAACTTCATGCACATGTAAACAAATTATAATTCAGAAAATCATCCATCATGTGTGTGTTAAAGTTGTAGTTGGATAATGGTCTTGTTTTCTATCCTGGTGAGCAGTTGTTGACATTGTTTCCTTTGCATGATGTGATCTTTGTTGTTTGTTGTCGGAAATGCTTAAAGTAAGAGGAATGTTTCCCCTAGTCATAGATATCTATTTATGTGGATATATGCATTAATCACCAAGCCATGGCGGGATATGATATAGATAAGCATTTTTGGATAATTAAGGACAGTGACTACGCTAAGTATGTCCGGGATAATGTTGCATGAATAAGTGTTGGGTGATGGCCATTAGCTAAGACTTTAATGGTTCAAAGATACAAGTACTAATAGATAGAGGAGCCAGTCTCTCACAAATAGCACTTGTTGCTAGGTTTTCACTACTTGGTTTTATTGCACTATTTTTTTTTTGTATTTTTAAAAAAAAAATTTATTTTATTTTTTTCTCGCTTTTCCATGCATAACTCAAGTGTAGAATTTATTTAGATGGATTTTGTTGGTTGGGTCATTGATCACATCTCCTTATGAGGTTGTTAACTGATAGGCACCTGATCTGTAGGTTGATATGATGACAAAAGGACCCAAACAATTAGGTTCAAACTTCCCCTTCTTTTCTCGATCTTGTTGATCTCTAGGATTTTCCTTTAGTACAAGATCACTGACTTTGAAATCCCTAGGGATGACTCTGTGATTGTAACTTCTTCACATTGGCTGCTGGTATGCCTTGAGATGGTTATAGGCATGTTGTCATTTTTCATCCAGAAGCTCTAGTTCGTGCAACCTGTTGACTCAATACTCCTCATCTGGTATGAGGCCCTTCAAAGATACTCTAAGAGATGGAATTTCTACCTCAATAGGTAGAATTGCTTCTGATCCATACACCAATGAATATGGCATATCTTTTGCAGGTGTCTGAATTCTAGTCTTGTATGCTCAGAGTGTTTGATTGAGTTGTACATGCCAATCCTTACCCACATCATTTACTGATTTCTTGAGGATTTTTCAGAATTGTTTTATTGGATGCTTCTGCTTGACCATTTCCCCATGGATAGTAAGGTGCAAAGAAGCAATGTTGGATTTTGAATCTTTCACATAGTTCTCACACATCTTGATTTTTGAAGGACACCCATTTTCAGTGATGATAGAACTTGGAATGTCATATCTGCAAATGAGATAATTGAGAATAAATGAGGCGATCTATTTTCTAGTTATAGTGGTCAACGGGACTGCTTCAATCCACTATGAAATACTTTGTTGTAGTGATAATGAACTTATGTCAATTTGAAGAAGGATGGATTTTCCCTACCAAATCGAGTCCTGACTTATAAAAAGGCCAAGATGTGGTAAACATCTACAGCTCCTATGTTGGTGCATGGATAAGATTGACATGAATTTGGCACTTAGAACATTTCTTTGCAAATTGATAAGATTCTTTCTCCATTATGGGCCAATAATATCCCATTCTCAGAAGTTTCTTGGCAAGAGTAGGACCACTTGAACGCGTGCCATAGCTACCCTTGCAAAGCTCGTGTAAGGTAGAGTCAAGTTTGTTATGATCAAGGCAACAAAGAAGAGTACCATCTAGACCTCAATGGTAAAGGGTGTCAGTGGTTAAGGTATAATGGGCGGCTTGCCAAATGAAGTTGCATTTTTGGTTGCAGGATTGGTCGAGTGGTAGGTATTGTTCTTAAGATAATCATAGATTATCTCATATAAAGGGGAGTGCAAACCAGTTAGGGCATAGATAACTTGGGATGTGGAATTTTCATATGCTGGGGAAAACAATTTCTCTACCAGGAACTCGTAATGACTCTATTTTTTTTGGAATTTGCAGCAATGAAGAAATAGTGTTCATTGCATCAACAAATCTATTGTCCAATCTTGGTATTTGTTCAAAGGTGATGTGTACAAAGTACCATTTGAAATCATCCACCATTCTCTTATAGGGAATTAGTTTATCATCCCTTTTCTGATATTCATTGTTGATGTGATTGATAACCAATTGAGAATATCCATAGACTCTCAATTTTGTGATTCTCCATTCTATAGTCATTTTGATTCATGTGACTAGGGCTTCATATTCAATGATGTTGTTGGTGCATGGAAACATCAGTCTATAAGATCATGGAATTGTGTTCCCTTCTGGAGTGACGAACAAGATTCCAGTACCCGATCCATGTTGTGTATAGGATCCATCAAAGTACGAGGTCCATTGTTTGGGTGTAACAGTGAGGACATCCATGTCTAGAAATTCCACCTGCATTTGTTGTTTATCTGGTAGTGGTGTTTTAGCTAGTTGATCTACAATTACGTGTCCTTTGATAGCTCGATGTTCTATGTACTAGATATCAAATTCATTGAGAATCATGATCCACTTAGCCAATCATCCTGTAAGAGCTTCTTTGTTGAGTCAATACTTGAGAGGATCAATTTTTGGGACTAGCTTAATTGTATGAGTTAGCATGTAGTGACAAAACTTTTGAGAGGTGAACACCATGGCTAAGAAAGCCTTCTCAATGAATGTATAATTTAGCTTATATCCATTCAAAGTTCTGCTGATGTAATAAATAGCTCATTCCTTACCTTCTGTATCCTCTTATGCTAGCAGTGCCCCCAATGATACTGATATGTTGAGAATGAGCGACTTGCCTGCTATTGGTGGTACCAAAACTGGCCGATTCATCAGATATTGCTTGAGCTAGTGAAATGATTCTACACACTTATCTTCCCATCTAAAAGGTATAATCTTATGTAGCAGATGATTGAATGGTAGACATTAATCTACTAGTTGAGCAATGAATCACCTAATAGACTGCAATCATCCTTATAAAGATATGAGTTGGCTAATGTTCCTGGGAGGTGGCATCTCCATGATGGCCTGTACCTTCGCTAGATCTACTTCAATGCCTTTTTCTAACATAATGTAGCCTAGTAGTTTGCCTGATGTGACCCTGAAGAAACACTTCTTAGGGTTTAGTCTGATCTTGAACTATTCCAATCTTTGAAATATTTTATCTAAAATGCCTAGATGTTCTGCTCGAGTGAATTATTTAGCCAATAAATCATCCACATAGTCTTCCATGAAGGTATGCATCATATCATGGAATATTGTCATCATGGCTCTTTGATAAGTTGCCCCAACATTTTTCAAGCCAAAAGGCATGATGTTCCAACAATACGTTCCCCATGGATAGGTGAATGTAGTTTTATCTTGATCCTCTAGGGTAGTCTTCATTTGATTATAGCCAGAGAAATCATCCATTAATGATAACATTGTGTGGCCTATTGTTAGATCCACAATTATGTTGATGTTGGGCAAAGGAAAGTCATCCTTTGGACATGCTTTGTTGACATCTCTAAAATCTGTGCATATTTTGATGCTTCCATTAGGTTTTAAAACTGGTACAATGTTTGAAATCCATTCAACATAGTCTATAGGTCGAATGAATCTGACATCTAATAACTTCTTTAGTTCAAATTTGATGAACAATTCCACATGCGGATTCATCTTTCTTAATTTATGTTTGATTGGCTTAGCTCCGGGAGCAATGGATAAATAATGCATGATCAAGTTTGGATCTATTCCGGGCATATCAACATAGGACCAAGAATAATTGATTTGCTTTTCCCTAAAAAAATTGATTAAATCTTGTTGCTATTCTTCTGTCAGTGATTCTACTAGGTGTATGGCTTTGACTGTTGCTTCAGTACCAATGTTTATTGATTGAGTTGGCTCAATCAATATGGGTGACCTTTCTTGATAGTATTCAGGAAGAGTGTCAAGTCTCCCATCTTTAGGTGCCTCAAAATGGTTTTCACCTACAGATGCGTCCTTTATTTTTACTTTTTTGTGATCTAATACTACCATAGACTATTTTTCAGCATTAGATTCCTTGTTTCTTTCATTTTTGCGACTGAGAGACTTGGCACTCCCCTGATTATAGATATCATTATTTTTTTTGTTGGTAGAGCAAGTTTTCGGGTTAACTATACATAGATACTAGACAATCGATTCATCATCTACGAAAATTGGTATATCATGGTGTTCAGGTTCTTCCCCATCTATGAGATTAGGAAATATGAGCGTTAAGGAGTCATTTGGTGGGTTGAGATCAGTTGTGGTAAGTGTCATGATATAGGCATCATTATAGTTGTTTGGGATACTAGTTAGGTTTATGATATTGTGAAGGTCTTTGATGGTATCATCTTTGATGTAGACTTGTTCATATTGCTGCTACTCATTCTCCTTAGCCTCGTTGATATGTCATGGTCTGAATTCAAGTGATCGAGACTCTGTGCCCTATCCCTCCTAAGAAAGGGGTGTGTATGAATGGATAGTACCTACCTCAATATCCTTAGTAACATCTAAACAACTACCCCATTCATATTCATCAGAATCAATTTTAGAAGTACTATCCTAGAGTCTCTCATTGCTTCTAATAGGTACATTGTAGGGTGAGAAAATATCTCTGGCAATTGATACCAGTTTTGTAGCTTTTTCTGATTCATAATCGGAGCCTGCTTGTACCCTTTGCATTTGTTCATACAATGTTTCTCCTCAGGAAGTAGGAATTTCTTCAAGTGGTGGCTTTGCCTTGGTTTGATCAGGTTCTCTCACATGAGGCACTTTCTTATAAGAGGTTTCTTCCCTTTGAATGGCCAGTTCCTCTTGTCATTTCTCATTTTCCTAATGTTATTTCTCTTTCCTTGTCATTTCTTCCACTTGGTGTAGTGCCTCTTGCCATGATTTTTCATTATAATTCTTCTTTTCTCTCCATTGAGGTTTCTGATACTTATTTTGTTTTTGCCTAGGTGGTATATTGTGTCCATATCCCAGACCCATTTTGTCTCGTGAAAATTGTGAAGGAGGTTGTAGAGGTTCAATAATGCCTTCCTGACGCTTGCCTATAGGTCCCTTGTTGTTGTATCCCATTTGTTGCATGATTCGGAATCCTTTTCCATATTCTTGTGTTGGTATGGCCACCTCTAGGGTAGCAGCTCTGACTTCTTCTTCATCCTTGTATAGCCAACTAAGGATGTCCTTCTCTTCTAATTCATTTGCTAGTGTGCCCAATTGGATAAACTTGCCATTAAACTTGGTGATGGGTTGTGTTCCTTGATGTGTTGATGTAGAAGGTTGTCCTTAAGATTTTGGTGATGTTGGCAATTTTGATAGACACATGGGTTCAAAAGAGTATTCCCCCATGCCTTGATCTTTTATTTTCATCTTTTGTTTGAAGTCTATCGATAAAGACTTGAGTTTTTCTTGATGATGATCAAATACTAAGGAAGCTTGGGCTTCCTTGTTGTGTGGAACTAGGTTGTCTTGAGTTACCATAAAATTGCAATGTTGAAAAGGGTTATTATTAGTAGATATGGAAATTTCTTGTCCATTGTACAAGAACTTGATACACTGATGGTATGTCAAAGGTACTACTTGCATTTCATGTATCCAAGGATGAACCAATAGAATATTGTATGTTAAGTCTATGTCTAAGACTTGGCACATAGTGTCCTTTTGTATTGGTCCTACCTGAATATATAGTATCACTATTCCTTTGGATGACCTTTCTTCATCATCATAGGCCTTGATGGTGATCTTCTTGTTTGGATCAATAGAATTCTCAGAGAAGCCTAATGCATGGATAAGTTTTAAAGTACAAATATTGAGACCAGCCACTCCATCTATTAACACTCTTTTAACTTTATGTTTATAGACTAAGACTTTGATATGGAGTGAAGTGTTATGCGGATGATTCAAGGAGACATCATTGTGTTCAAAAAAGGTAAGGCTATGAGGCCCTATCATATGAGCCACCATGGCTTGGAATCTATCAACGTCCAGATCTTTAGGAACATTTGTTTCAATAAGTGCCTTCTCTAAGATGTCCTTATGTTTTGGCGAGGGTTTGAGCAACTCGAGTATGGATATCTGAGTAGGAGTTCTCTATAGTTGATCAACCAAATTATATTGAGTCTTGGAGATAGTTGTGGATGTTGATGTATTCCCTTTCAAGACGTATTTTTGTGCTCTAGTTGTCACATTCATCGATGCATGTTCTTGATTGTCCTTTATTTTTATGACATTTACTTGGATGTCATCTGTCGATATGTGATTGATGGTGTTACTGTATAGGTGATTTATATGAGCTCCTCTGGTATCATTTGTTATTGAAGCTCCTCCCTTGTTGTAATTTGGAAGAGGATTTTTAAAGGCATCATGGTCACCATTTGTTTTGAGACCATCAATTGTTAAATCACCTCTATCGATCATGTCATGAACGATATTCTTAAGCCTCATACAATCATTTGTGTGATGTCCTTTGTTTTGATAAAAATCACAGAAATGTGAGTCATTCCACCAAGGTGGTTTGACCTGGGGTTCAAAGTTGTTTACGGCTAGCAATGTGATGATCTTATTTGCCAAGAGTTCTCAAAATTCTGATTCTAAGGTTTTCCCTAATGGTATGTAGTTGTGTCTATATGAGAAAGCATTGGTGTTACCTCTTTGGTTTACATTATTCCCTCGGTTAGTGTTGTTACCTTGGTTATCGGTGTTGCCTTGGTTATTGTTGTTAGTGTTTTTGCCTTGGTTATTTTTGTTGGTGTTTGAAATTGAAGGTCCTTGATTGGTATTTTGCGGATAAGTGTTAGTGCCTTGATTAACACATTTTTTATTTTTCTTAGATGGTGGGTTACCTAATAAAGAAAAATTGGTTGTTTGAACTTCACATTATTAGCATCAACTACCCCATCATTAACAATATTTTTTTTCCTTTTCCAAAATATGGATTTGTCTAAAGTGTTGTTGTTGTTTGGATTGTTAAAAGGGTTTGTGTTTGATGAGTTAACTCCTTCCTTAAAGAACTTCAATGTTCCTTTCTTGATGTAGGCTTCCTCCACTTGGATTTCATTTTCTATCAACTTGGAAAAAGATGGTATGCATTGGAGCTTGAGTTGATAACTCATCTCACTATTTATATTATCGATAAAGATCTCCATCTTTTCTTTTTTAGGCACATCTCGAGGATATATCGAAACCATGTGTCTCCACCACTGAAGAAACACCATGAATGTTTCATTGTTCTTTTGTTTGGTGTTACACACATCCAACATGGTGATTGTGTGTTTAATGTTATAGGAGTATTGTATGATAAATTTGTTTACCAACTCATCAAATGATCTAATGGGAGGTGTGATTTTAGTCAACCACTCCATGGTTTTCCCTCCCAAACTTCTTGGGAATAGTCTCATTATGTAAGTGTCATCGTGAGAAAACTCTAGGCTTGTGGTACAAAATTTCCAAACATGATCACGGGGATCACTTTTACCATCGTACTTGTCATACTTTGGTATATATGAATTTGGGGGAAAAGGTACCATTTTCAATCTCCTATCAAAAGGATAAGGACATATCTTGTCCAAGGAGTATTGCATCATGGTTCCTTGTTGCATGTCTTGCATTTGTCCTTGCAGCATTTGGATTTGTTGTGTAAGAGCAACAATGGGCATAATTGTACTTAGAGGGAGAGCTTCCTCTCTCTCTCATTAAGATTGTCCTAATTGTGAGCATGGTTGTGTTCATGGGTGTTGTTTTGCTAATGTATGTTTTTTGGGTCATGTGTTTCTTCTTCTCTTTGTTGTTCTTGATAGGCATAATTTCTAGACCTTGTTCTTAGAATTTTTTTTGTCTATATTCCTTAATTTTTCGGTATCGAAATCTTCAGGAAATTTAACTCCTTTTCTAGTTAGCATGAGTATATATTTTTCCTTGTCTGCTTCAATAAGTCTTTCCATGAGTTTTTGGAATGATGGGTTTTCTTGACACTCTTGGAGAAGTTCTTTGATGATCTCTATTTCGCCCATATTGGCATACTCATCAAAAGGGTTGGATAATCTCCTACTCATACTTGATTTTGGTTGGGATTCTCTTTGTTTGTTTCTTTGAGATCGAGTGACAGTGGGCATTTAGTAAATTTCTACCATGATGAATTCTTCATCTTCTATGGGAGTTCTAGGTGGTGTTGGTGGTTTAGGTTGAGCTTCGTTATATGTGATACAAAACTGTGAGAATAAAGTAGGGTTTATCCTTCCTCCATGATTTAGGAATTGGTTGAATGCCACTTTTTGAATGTAAGCCCTACTTCTTAAAGGTTCCTTGTCAAACTCATTTTTTTTGCCTTGGATATACAATCGCATGTGACGCAAGAATGCGTGATGCGATGCAAAGAGTTGGTGATTGATATAGAAAAACTTATTCCTTCTTGCAAGTGCCTTAGAACTAGGTTGTCTCTTCTTCAACTTAGGTTTGTGATGAAGACTTGTTCTTCTCAAAATATGAGGAGTGGTCATACATGAATGATCAAAGGTTTGACGTTTGATGTTGGATTTGGATACTTCATTTGACAACTCAAGTTTACTTTATCAAGTAAAGGTTTAGTTTGATTTGCCTCCATGAAAAAGTGTGTCAAATGATATGGATAAATGTTTCCTGATATGGAAAATTGATTTGACAACTTAAGGATTAAACTAAGTATGTTGTTTTGATAGAAATTCATTCGATGGTGAAACTTTGATCACTATTATGATACTGCCTGATTTTGTTGGATGAAGTCTTATCTCAAACTAGTTTAAGATTCAAAAAATTTTCTCTAAGGATGCCTTTTTGATTTTGGAATTGTTTTCTTTGATAATTTGATTCAGATTTTGACTGCTGAGTTTGACAAAAGACCTAAAAGGGTACTGAAGACTGTTGATGAAATTTTCCTAAAAGGCCTTATTTTCTCTCTGTTTTCCTTGGTTTTTAATATGCACTAAGACAAAGACTGGATGTGCTAACAAATGTTTCAGATGCACCACAGGAGGTTCTCTATGCGCTAAGCTTCCTCTCCTATGCGCTAACTCAGATTGTTTAAAACTGACTTGATTGGAAGAGTTACATGCTAATATGTCCTTGATATGCACTATTGTTTGAGCTAAAAGTGCTAAGATATGCCTTTGATGGGCTAAGCTGATGTTTAAATGCATTAGGCTAGTGCCGAAAAGTGCTACTGAAAGTTTTTCTAGTATGATATTGGTTATGCGCTAATATGAGTGTTGAAAGTGCTATGTTTTGGTTAAAATGCGCCATATAATGGTTGACACGTGCTAGGAAGTTTCTCCTACGTGCTAAGCTACCCTGATTTATTTGCTTTTGCCACTTTTGGATTTTTAACACTTGTGTTTTGGATGGATGATTTTTTGAAAAATAAAATTGCAAACATGACATGAAAGAGATAACAAATATTGCCTATGCTAGACAAGTAGTGTATGTTTTGTGAGGATGTGTTCAAATCCTTGATGTTTTCACTGGTTTAGATAACAAGTAAGACAAATAAACTAGACTCTTTATTCAAGGGTCATTAACAACATCATAGCCCACTAGTCTTGATACTCCATCACCTCAAATAGTCGCGTCACCCCCTAAGGGGCACCCATTTTTTCTGCCTTTTGCCTGAAACTAGCTCAAAGTGAATTGCTTCACAGTTGAGTAGTTATCTTGGGAGATATATGGTGAGTGATCTTGGGGGTAGATTCTTCCCCACCCTTGCAGTATGATTTTGAAAATGTTTGAATACTGACTTGGCTCAAAGTTTCTAGTGCTAAGGTTCTTAATCAGGCTTCCATTCAGTCTTCAGTGATAAAATCCCTCAGGAGGCTTCTCAACCTTTAGAACAAAGGCTTTATGTATCTTAAAGATATTGGGGGAAGACTAATCACTGAGCAAAACCATTGAAGGGTACTTTTGTCAACCTCCATATTTGATTATAGTGGGTTGGAACACTTGGCGATAAAGTCATTTCCCACTTAGGTCATTCCCCTCTCACCAACCATTAATGGTGCTCTAAGAGAAACTTGGGAGGGTAGGCATACTAAAGGATTTAAATTCTTGAAGTAAGGAAAGCATAAGAGTGGTTTGGATTTTTGGTCACCTAGTTAAGGAGAGAGCATATACCTTCCATTTTCGAGACAAAGAAGACACATGCTTTTTATCCTTCAAAGAAATGATTTTCTAACTTCTACTTGGAGATTTTGCTCCAAAATGCATGGTGTTCTTTTTAACTTTTCATAGCAATGATTTTCTATCTACGAAATTGAAATCCCGGTCAATAAAAGAAATCGCAATATTGGTCAACAAAAGGTAAAGTCAATAAATGAAAATTTATTTGCTTTGCACAAAGTAAAAATGAGGTTCTTCTTATTCTTTGAAAAATGAAAATGAGTTCCTTTTTTATGCACCAAAAGAAGATTAAGTTCTTTTTACCTTTTGCAAATTGAAAATTAAATTTGCTTGTTCTTTTCAAACCCAAATTCGAAGTATTTTGCCTAACTGGCAAGAATGAAAAGTTTTCTTTGTTGTTCTTTTTATCCAACAATGAAGTTATTTTTAAAACCCAAAGGAAGATGTGGTCAATTTTAAACCCAAAAGACAACTGAGATTCTTTTCAATTTTAAAGAAAGTGAATTCTTTTTATATAACTAAAAAGTTAGAAAGAATTAAAATTTCTATTTCAACTTATTCTAAACTTGCAATAAAATGGTTAGTTACCTGCAAGAAGAAAGAGTGAAAACTAGAATCTAAGGTGGGCTTACACAAGCCTAAATTTTCTCCCCTCGGTTATAGTTTTTTTTTTGCCTTTTCTCTATCAGAGTCATGAGCTAGACTATGGCACATATGCCCTACATAAAGTTACTGATACACTAATGAAAGGTTTTGACATGCTACACTGATTACCAAATGCACTACAATGTTGTTCCAATGTGCAAAATAAAAAAAATAGAATGTTATGCGCTAACAAAAATTCTATATGCGTTAGGGAATGAGTCTGATGTGCTAAACAGTACACCGAAAGCGCTAACGAAAGGTTCTGATGCACTAATGAAAGGTACCAACACACTAAAACAACTTTTCCCATGCTTACAATCTTGCTTCTGCAATAAAAATGATATGATATATGGGGTTAAGCCCCATGGTGGGCGCCAGAAATGTGTGCGGGAAATGAGGGTGACATAAATGTGAAAGTCGGTTTCAAAGTGTCCACACACTAATGAGAATCTTGGTGAAAGTTATAGAAGCTATATTGAATAGATCAACTTCCCAAGGGGTGTCCCATTTTTCTCTATCTCACATGATTCCTAGGGTCTCACTCTTTCTCTCAGATCATTGAGCAAAGTGGCTTAGGAATGACAACTCCAAGAACAAGTGATGTTTGTTTATAAGCATGAATGCATTCCTACAACATGTATGCTATTGAAACTAGAATTATTTAAATGAGTATTAATATGATGCTATAATAAAGATTAGTAATCCTATCCTAACAAAATATACTAGTCTAACATGAATATGCTATTATATTGAAAATGCTTCTAAATGCTTAGTGTGATTTAACAAAGAGAGGCTAGATGCTTAGTAAAATGACTATAAGTTAAATGCATAAAACTTGGATGTATCACTAGCAAAATGACTATAAGTTTGATACACAAAGACTTCTATATCTAAATGAGAGAATGAGAGCTCTATTTATAGGAAAAATAGGGCAATGGATGGTCAAGATTGGATAATCTTAACAAGGGCCAGGATTGAAAGTTAATCAATCCATGTTCACAATTCTCACCAATGAAATGGTGACAATTGTCAACAAGAGGTTGCTTGAGAGGAGATGAAAGAAGTATTAAATGTTTGAGAAGACATGAAGGATACATTAGGAGGTAAGGGTTAAGGTTAGACTAGGGTTATCCATTGGATAAAGCTTTTACCCAAGGGGTAAAATTCTTGTGCAAGGGTTAAAGGGATAACCAAGGTTAAAGCCATGAATTCTTGATGAGACCCTTGGGTTAGATGAGGGTTGATTTAGAGAGAAAGTCTCTAATCATGCAAGAAGGTTGAGTTAACTATTAATGGTTATGTAAGAGCCTTAAATGGTTTAGAAGACTTTGAGGGTTAACTTGTTGAGGACATAAAGCCTTTAATGGTTTTCAAAGACATTTGAGGCTTTGAGAAGTGACTTCTCTTTGCTTAGGATTGTGGCAATATTTAGGAGATGGATTAGGCTAAATTGGAAGTGATTAGAAGTATCTAGAAGGGGGTTAAAGAGGCAAGTGGGAGATGTAGGAAAATAGAAGTGGAGGAAAAAGGATTTTAATTAAAATAAATTACTTTATTTCAACTAAATAGAAGCAACTTGCATAAATACAAGTGGAAGATTTTAACTAAATAAATTAGATTTATTTATTTGCAAGGATCAATTTAATTAAATGTAAATTTGATTAAAAAGGGAGAAAGGGGAATTAGTTAAATAAAATGATTTATTTATTTAAAGGTTAGAAAAGGCTTTGGTGAACTTAATTAAATAAAATGAGTAATTCATTTAATCAAATAGATGAATATGGTGAAATTAATTAAATAGAATTTAATTAATAAGGGGAATGAGGTTTAAAATGAATATTAAATATTCACTTAGGAAAGTGGTCAGATTTATATGTCTACAATCTCTATATGCACTTGTTATTTAGATGGATTATATTGTTCATGATATTTTGGTGATATTGTGATTGTGTTAACCATATTTTATGATCATGATGATTGAGTTGATGCTAAAGTGATTGAGAATGTCTTCCAATGTCTTCGTGATATTGTGATTGTGTTAACTCATTGCAAGTAGGATATGGCATTGTGATTCTCTATCACTTGCTTATTTACTTATGAGATATTATTGTATATGTTGTATCATGGATCGGTAGTTGCAGGATTCTAGGTATTGAACATCAATTCCACTTGGCTCCACAAGTCTGAGCGCATCTTAATCCCAATGGCAAGTTGTTGGAGATGGCATGAGTTCCCTCTTACACTCTAGGCTTAAGTTGTCATCTTTGTCAGTTGGTTGTCTTGGCATGAGTCGTCATGCTAGTGTGTTGAGTTGTGGCCATTTTGTGGTGTTGTGAGTATTTGACTATTTATTTAATTAATGCTTGGTTAATATAGTTTATTAGTGTTTAATTAAATTATTATATAGTTTGGTTAATTAAATATTATTGAGTGATTTATTATTATTTGATTTAAACCTTGTGGATTTAATATATTATATTTATTTATTTTATTTAATTATTTATTTGGTTTAATTATTTTATTGTTTAACTAATTAATTGTTATTTATTTATTATTTAATATTTATGGCTTTATATTTTATTTGTGGTTTTTTATTTATTTAATTTCCCTTGGCTTATTTATTATTGGGCTTTGGTTATTATTTATTCATTTATATGATTTTGTATTGATATAATATATTTTCTCTTGTTACTTCATGTAATGCCCTGCCAAGAAACCCTGAAGGGTTAAAGCTAAAACACTCAAACGGAGTGTAAATTTTTTTTTTATAATATTAATAAGAGTGTTAATAATAAGACACAACATTAAGATAATTTGGAGTTATCTAAAGCTTAGATAACACAACGGAAGACTAAACGAACCTAAGGAGTTTCCCAATGTGATTACGTAACCTTACACCTAACTCAACTCATGACATTTGATCCAATTAAGCTGGATATATTAATTACAAGTTAATGCTTTAGAAATGGATAAAATATGTTTGAAGAATTGACATTTTATAATTTAGGAAGCATTCATCTATTATGATTGGAGATGAGGCTAACATGAGGATATTTAATCAATGTATTTTAAACATAGGCATCTTAAGAATTCTCCCATTAAGGTTTAAATATGGTTAACTTGGCGAGACCATCCATTTTAGATACTGTTGGCATTTTTGATATTCATGTTGTGATTGTCATTGATGGACACACACTTGCATTAAGATCCTCATCATATGTGTGAGTTAGAGCACAACTGGTATTTGTTCCAACTGGTATGTTGTATTATAGTCTTTAGACTATTGATGTTTTGCAGAATGTGTTTACCGGTCTGAAGCGGCATGTCAACCCCAAGCAGTTCATGGATACCAAGTGGTATGAGGGATTAAAGTGGAATAACACATTTTTACCTGTCTTCATTTGGACAAACTGGCAATCGGTATTTTGTATGAACCAGTAATACTCTGTGATGAGTCATCAATCAACATTTTGTGATGAGTTACCATCCACTGATCGTTTGACAGTGCTGACTCTCTGGCGGTGCTTTTTGTGTCATGTTACTAGACATGTCCAGATGCATTGAACCTAGGAAATTGTATTGTAATCCTATTGGACTGACATGAAATCAGATTCCTTTATAAGGACATCATGTCTAGGGTTCTAAGGTTGTTGTAGTTGAGGTTGATGTTGTTGCTAGGGTTCAAGGTAACTAAAGAGTTAGAGAGAGTATGAATGTGTAGAAGACTGAAGTAATGCTTTAATGTATTAAGATTGAGCTATCAAGGATCTAACCAAGCAATATGTGCTATTTGCTAGATCACTCACTTGTTGATTACTCACATCTTCGACAAGTCTGTAGCCCTTAACTGGGTAGGCCCAAAAGCCTCTTGTAAATCCTCTAACAAGGTGGTTCACATCCATGGATCTAAAATCCTCTAGCAAGGTAGTCTTTAATCGCACTTATCTTCTCACAGAGATTGAGATTCCTAATAGGATCTGTTCTGGTAAAGAACATTGTAAGACCTTAACCGGTCTGGTTTCTATTCTGCAAATAGTTACTTGTGAGTTCCATCTCACCATGGTTTTTCCCATTTGGGTTTCCACGTCAAAATCTCTTGTGTTATGGTGTTTGTGCTTCTGTGGGTGAATGCATTATTAGCTATTTGGTTTGCATGTTTGTTAACCAGTTTGTCTGCTAAACTGTTTTACCAGTTTACTGTTAGTCTTGCAAAGTGTTTAAGTGCAAAGATTTTTGGCATACTAATTCACCCCCCCCCTCTTAGTATTCAACAATTGGTATCAGAGCCTACCTTTCCATAAGTTTAACCACTTTGAAAGAGATATGGGGGAATACACATTCAGGGAACTTACTCAATGACTCACTCAGTCTGAGCAAGCCTATGATGATCTTATGGTCAAATACAAGGCATCTCAAGCAAAAAGGAGAGAACACGTAGAAAAGTTGATGGAGCTATTTGAAAATAGTTATGCAGATGAAGCAAACATGGAAGCCCTAATTGCAGAAGTAAACAAGTTGAATGAATGAAAATCCAACTTGAGAAAGGAGTTGGAAGGACTGACTATCCAGATATGTCAAGAGCTTGAGAACTGGAGGAAAGCTGAAGATCTGGTGAAAGAAAGAGATCATGAGATCTCCAAGTTGAAATAAGAGATCAGTGCCCTAACTGCTCAACTATCTGCTAGCAAAGTGGAAAAGGACAACATGCAAGGTGAACTAAATAGTGCCATCTGTTGAACACTATATTTGAGAATAAAAATATATAAAAAAAATGTATGTTTCCATAAGCATGAAGACTAAAGGATTTTTCGGCCAGCAAATTGTATCGAGCACTGCAAAAGACGTTTCATCGAAAGAGTATTTTCATTGAAAAGAGGTACGTCAAGAACCATGCAAAAGTATTTCGACAAAAAGTCACCTTCGATGAATACAAAGAACTGTTCATCGATACCCCAAGTTTCATCGAAAAGGTAAAAGCAAAAGGCCAAAAGGCAAAAGGTGATTTCGAAGGAATATCATTACCGAAGAAACTCAAAAGGCATTCATCGAAATACAAGTTTTCATTGATGAACATGACGTCGAACAAAGGCAAAGTTTTTTCATCGATAAAGAGGGATATCAATGAAAAAAGGATATCGATGAACATACATAGGCCTTCACCGAAGAGAGAAACTCACCGAAAAGAATGATTTCGATGGAAATTGCAAGTGACTTATCGAAAAAGGGGTTTATCGATGAAAGACTGATTTCGATGAGTCTTAAAAATGGCTTCTCGACATAAACTATTCACTGAAACAATAGTATCGAAGAAAATGAGCTTTCGATGGAAGATTTAAACACTCGGCCGAAGACAAGGGTTTCACCAATAACTTGAAATATGAGCACTTTGAGCGAACTGTACTTCCCGCGAAAGAGTTAAAGGCCCAATTGAAGAGTGTCACATCTGCAATTAAGTTTAAACACTTGAGTAGCCGTTGTAGATGCAGAACATTAACTGTGCACAAGTTGCCCATATGATTACAGTTGAACTGAGTGAATTTTCATAAGAACCAGATTGATGCCAAAAGATTGAAAACTGCGAAGAATTTGCGGAGACTTGCGAACGATAACCAGAAGAGTTGAGCATTCCTCCAAGTAAGTGTTGTCTCTCGTATTTACTGTAATTATGGAACCTTCATCTTCTTCTTCTAAAAAGAGTAGGAAAGGAAAAGAGCTGAACCCTGAAGAGAAGCCCAAGAGACAAAAGAAAGAAGGGAGAGCTCTGACTCAAGATTTGTTAGACCAGTGTCCATCGTCTAGCATTAGGTCCAAAAAGATTAAAAGTGAAGAAGAAGGATTAGAGGATAGATTTGAAAATCTAGGAGACATTTGGACTGAAATCAGAGGGCATGAGTTATTCTTATTTGGCTACAAAAGAAGGGATGCACCAGAACCCATAAGTAATCTATGGAAGAAGAACTTAGGAAAATTGGTAGTCCCAAATGTGTTTGTAGATGTAGAATTGATGAAAGCTCTAGTAGATTGCTACAACCCAAGAACCAAAACCATATGTGATTACAGAGGGAATACATTAGTAGTAATTAACAAACAGACTATTGATATGGTCTTTGATTTGGACTGGGAAGTAGAGGAGAATATCGATATGAAGAAACTTTCACAGGAATTCTTTAGTTTGGAAAATATCTACAGGACTTGGAGACTACCTGTTCACAGGCCAAAAGTGGGTGGGTCACTTGTTCCGTTTGGCAAAGATGACAAGGTGTCGTTTGATGTCAACCACTTCCATCCATATTTCAAGTATACATATTATGCTGCAGCCCAATTACTAGGCCTAGAGGCTCATCCACTCATGGATATTGGGGTTATGGTTCTGTGTGCTGATTTACAGTCAAAGGACCCTAGGTCATTTGATTTTGCCACTTATGTTGCAGATGCCTTAAATCATGGATTAGAAAAGATGAAAGGAGACCTTGTGAATATTCATTTTTCATTGTACTCCTTGTTAATGCATATCATTCTTTATTGTGGACAAGAAATTAACTTCTAGTCAGATGAGTTCAGCATTAGATCTTATGATAAGAATGGTCTGAAGAAGCCAGTTTAGTTATGGGTATCTGCATGGGACCAGAGGTTCATGAACAACCAATATTGGCACTTTCAAGAATACTTTGTGAAACCTCTTAGTGCATCTTTTGGGCAACATAGGGATTACACTTTGTCCCCTGAAATCAAGAGGTTCCTCAGACCAAAGGACTTCTCTCCAGAGTCATAGATTGATCATAATTGGGGTGATTGGTATTGCCATGATAATCACACAGAAATAAGGGTATTTGGATATGAAGGGCAACCCCACATGCTTCCGATTACGGTGCCAAACAAGGTGGCCAGCTTGGAGATTATCAGACAATTGTCTATTGTTAGTGCTAAGCATCTTACAGACTTCGGTAAACAATCTATTGTTCCAGGTTTATTAGTTTTCTCTGATTTCATTGTCAAAAGCTCAAAGAGTTATCATTTACTATAGAATAAATTAGACTATTATGGCATGACTCTGGGTGAGCCTAGGGAAAACTTCGATCCTGAAGGATATATAAGAGCTGCCAGAGCCTCACAGAAACTCAAAGCCGGAATACATGTGGCCAAAATGCCAGATGACTTGATTAAGAACCTTGAACGAGAGGAGGCCAAAGCTTTAAAAGAAAAGAGTGAGTTAGTTTGGGAAGCCTACAAATGGAAAAGGGTGAGGGGAATGATAGATGGAGATCTAATTGGAAATCTCCAAGACCCACTGGAAGTGGCTAAAAGGCTACTTCAACATGAAGGAGAAATTATGCACAGAGTGCCTTCGCAATTCCTTCATTTCATTAATACTGAGAAGGACAATCAGCCCCTAGCTTACATGTCACCAAAGTCGACTGCCAGTAGTATCCCACCTAATTCTCCTAGGGAAGATTATCCTCCTGGTTTTGAAGCAGAAATGAATATGGACACTGGCGAGATTAACATCAAGGATGTTGTTGATATCAGAATGACTGAGCATGAAGACTTCTTTGCTGATGATGGATTTGCCTCTTCTAGGGAGTTCCTCTCATTTTTGTACCAATACAAAGGAGCTCATGTAAAATGAAGCATGGCTGGAAGAACAGAGGAGGAACAGATGAAGAGATTACAGGATGAAATTGATGTCCTCATGAAAGACATGACTCCTAAGAAAGGGAGGAAATTATTAAAAGAGGCCGGTGTAATCATCTTCTCCGGTTGGGATATAAATTCAGCACTTTTATTTGATGGCTTCCTGAAGAAACAAGATTTGAATCAACAGGTGTTGCCTCAGGAGATAGATAAATTGTTCCTAGGCTCTGGATATGATCCAGACAAGAAAGCTCTCCTACAGTGGGCACTATATCCAAAGGGGAAGAGGCCTATCATTGTAGACATTGAAGAAACCTTTGGACACCTCATGGTTCATCAAGTTGGGAAAACTAATCCTAGGGTCACTACAAAGCTCAACCTGGATGTTGCAAGATTGAACCTAGACCAGACAGAGTTTTTGGTCAGAGAGAACGTCACATATAAGGGGTTATATGAAAAATCTAAAGAGGAAAATCAAAATTTGTAGGCAAAAGTATTGCAACTAGAGACAGGGACTCCTATCAGTGAGTACACCTCATACCCCGCGGGACGAAGCTTGGACGATGTCTCCGATGCTCTGTACTGGAAGTATCAAGCAGAAAAGGCAAATAAACGCGCAGACAGTATCCAACAAAAGATGGACAAATTGGTCAATGATATCATCGGACATCGGTTTAACACCATGCTCTTACAGGTTGAACCATATTGGAAAGTATACAATGGAACGATAAAAGCGTTAATAGAGCATGAGAGGTTAAAAGCATGACTACATGAAGTACTAAACAATGTCGATGCCATGACACCAGAGGAAAAAGCCGAGGGGGCTGCATATATGGAAGATCATATCAAACTTGAAGATACGCTGAGAAGAGACCTAAAGGAATTGGATGATGAGAAACCCGTCAGAATGCCTTCCGTATACAAAGAAGGAGAAGTGATATCCCTGGAGGATTTGCAAAAAGAGCTCATCAGCGTCAGGGATTGGGCCTTGTCAGAGATAGATCGAAGTAAGGATATGGACCCTACTGTTAACCAGATAATATTCAAGTATCTGTCGCTGGGAGATGAATTGAAGAAACAAACTCCTCGAATCAAAACCTTCAAAGACGATGATTACATTCATCATTTGGGGCTCCTAAATCTCTTTTTGCTTAAGTTTAGAAATATCCAAATTAACGATTAGTATTGTGAAAAATCGTGTCTCTTCGTGAAAAGCCTTCATCCTCATATATATATGAGAATGATTTTTGAATGTAAGGAGGGAGAGATTAGATAAGATGAAGATAGCGATAGATGACAGCCTGTAAGTCTTCTGTATACAAACTATAATGGAATACAAATTTTGATCGACTATTTCTCTGCATATGTGTTTTGGATCATTTCATTTTCTTTTGGCAATCGTCTGTGATATTGTCTGATAAGATAAGGTTATTCATGTTCTTAAGATCCGATCTATGTTTTATATTATAATGTTGCAACAAAAGTTTTGCTTGCGGATTGTAATTGTTCCTTGCAAAGCTTAATTGACTGGTCCCTTAAGGGTAGGGTTAAATTCACTCAATCAGCATATGATATAAGCATTCATTTGGTTCCAAAAGAAATAATAACTGACAGGTTCATAAAGGGATGAATTAAAAAACTATCTCACAGGTTCGCACCATAAGTCCTGAAGAAAAATGTAATGACTCTGTAACCCAAACAACGAAGAAGGCACTAGCTAAATTACAAGTTATACTCATCATTTCATTCATAATTGATTATTTTAACAGCAACAAAAGTAATTAAGAAATATAAAGCAAACGGTTATTACAACAACAATCTTGAACTCATCTGCTATATCTCCATTCAAGGAACTCATGCCATTTCAAGATTAGGATATATCAGATTAGGATAATAAATCTGCTATAAAAGGCACTGGTAATTGGAGACATTTAGTGAATAGGTATACCCACCTAGGTCCTGCAGAGCCTAAAGTGAGAGAGTTAGCAACCAAACAGGTTCACTCTACATGTTGGCCAAGTCAATTGGAGGGTTTGATCATAGGAGTTGGCATTTCCTTAGAACCTATCCAATCTGTTGATTTGAGACCCAACAGATTGGCGACTCTGCTGGGGAGAAGAATTAAAACTCTGCTGTGGGAAAGAACTCAGAAAAAATAACACATATCCTCTAGGAAAGAGGTGGTGACTCTGAAATAAGAATATCAATGCACGGAACAAGATCGGTTACAAAAGGACAATCTTTATCCCAATTAGATTTCTCTCAACGAAAGAACAAAAATAAAGAACCCATGAATGATTCCATGAGAGAAAGATACAACCAGTATAAACATGAAAGTAGCCAACATTCGCCCCTAATAGAACAACAACTTCAAGCCCGGTGAATGAGGATTTGGTTGCAGCATATAAAGCTCAAAAGGGGCGATGCCAAATTCCCCCTGGTTTTGAAAATCACGAAGCATGGTCCAGACAATACACACCACCTCCATCAGGATCAAGTATGGGAGACCCTGCAGATAGATTTACAGATTTAACTAGACAAATGATGGAGGCAGCTGCTGAGATGAGAGATTCAGGAAGGACTCAGGAATGTTTGGAGCTGTGTGCTAAGTTGGGCATAAATGTTGGTGAGGATGACTTTAATAAAGATGTAAACAACTACAAGAAAACATATGCTCAAAGAGTGGGTAAAACAAAGGGTAATGATTTCAAAGCTTATGAGAATCCCTTGTTTGGTAGCAGAAGGGATGATCGTGTGCAATCAAGTGCACCACCAGTCCAGCAAAGTTCACATACTCATAATCAGTACCCACCCCATGGTCAATTTTATAACCAACATCCACCCCCTACTCAGTTTCAATATCAACACCAGAATCAATACCCTCTTCCTTATCAAAATCAAATACCCTTATATGGTAATGTGAACCAAAACTTTGGGAATCCTCATGGAGGGCATGGACTAATAAATATGGAGCAAATGAGGTAGTTTGATTTTTCAGGAATGATAGTGTACCCATATCCTATCCCAAATGAAATTAGGATAGCGATACCAAAGTTCACAGGAAGTAATGCAGTTTCAGGTGAGGCTCACTGTAAAGCTTTTGATGCAGTAATTGAGGATTTTGGGTTACCATATGAAGTTGTCAAGATCAGGTTGTTTATGCAATCATTAATAGAAGATGCAAGAGATTGGTTTAGGACGTTGCCTGATGCATCCATTAGAGATCTTGCAGGATTCAAAGATTTGTTCCTTGAGCAGTATGGAGACCATAACAGCCCTGAGTTTGCTTTGCATGAAATCATTAGTATAAAGAAGGAGCAAAATGAATCAGTGATAGATTTTAACAAAAGATTTAACAGGGTTTTAAACAAAATCCCCAACAGGATGAAACCAGTACCTGAGGTGAGCATTCTGTATTATATCAATGCTTATGACAGTAAAACAAACTATGAGCTAAGAACCAGAAATCCTAGAGACCTCCAGGATGTTATGAAAGATGCCATTGTTATAGAAAACAACAGAAAGGCTACCGATAAAGTGGGAAAGAGAGAGGATGCAAGGTTATACAATCCTAGAGCACCCAAGGCTAATAGAGATGAAGATAAGCTTGACAAAGTTTTAAATGCCCTAAAAGATTTATCTGTAAGAGTAAACAAAACAGAGAAGCAGCAATACTACCGTCCTGAGAGACCTAGACTACATGACATGCCTTATAACACCACATGGAAGGATGGAAAATAAGTAGATAGGAACTACAGAGACAATCAACAAATTCCAGATCCTTTAAAAAGAACAGTAAATTATACTCAAGATGATGACATGTGGTGTTATGCTTGCAATATGCCACATGCTTCTTCTTTGTGTGCAGTAGCAAAAGGATTGCAAGAGGAAGAGGATAGCTATGAAGAACATGTGGATGATTCAACTATTAATATGATATCATTTAGTCAGGAAGGAAGGTCAGATTCCATGAATATTGATCAATGCTCTGTCTTGCCTGTGACCACCAGCAAAAATGAAAATGTTAAGCTCAGAATCCCTACTGAGGAAGAAAAAAGAAGAATTACAGCTTATGCCATTGCACAAGCAAAAAGGACTTATGATTTAAGGAATAGGGTAGTGAATCCAGAGCAAGGTAAACCTACTAGTCTTTTTATGAAAGAAACTGATGAGACACTCAAGCGAATAAACAAAGGAGCTATGACTAAGGAGGTTGTACCAAAGAATAATAAGAAGGGACCTAATGTTCAAAAGGAAGAAACAGTAAAACTCCCTTCATCACAACACTCTACCTCATTTGATATCTCAACTGCATTAACACAATTAAAAGTTTCTATTCCATTGATGGAAATAATGAGGTTTCCTGAGTATAGAGAAAAAACTTTGGAGATGATTTCAGGTGTCCAAGAAGAAAAGACTAATGAACAGAAACAAGAGGTCCCAACAAGTGACAACAATGAACAAATGGCTCCAGTTATATACTTAGGGTCCACTATAACTAAAAACCCAACACTAGTAGACCCATTTTATCTCACTTTGGTGATAAACAACAAAAGGGTGAAGAATTGTATGATCGATTCAGGGGCAGCCATAAATGTCATGCCTGTTGGGGTGATGAAAGAATTAGGATTGGAAGTTGATACTACCTTTGGGAAATGCTATGCCATGGACAATAGATCAGTCCTAGTGGTTGGTATCATGAGGGATGTAGAGTTTAGATTAGCAGCCTGTCCAAAAGCATTATATAAAACAGATATCACAGTGGTAGATGTTCCTCCAAATTATGGAATGTTATTGTCTAGACAATGGTCGAATATGATTGGTGGATATGTGCAGCTGGATTTGTCATATGCTACGATTCCAATAAATGGACAGGAAATAAAAATTGACAGGGAACCTCGATCCACATATATCATAGAAGACATGGAAGAAGCAGTGAACCAAGTATGTTTTTTACAAACTGACATGGACAACTTCCAGGTACAGTTGACAAGACCTAAATTTAAAGAGTGGATCCCCATTGAGTCATGTCTAACTGAAAAAGATGGTCAGATATGGAAAATATTTTTTGATGGGTCTTGTAGCAAAGAAGGGAGTGGGGCTGGAATCCTCTTTATCTCACCCACAGGGGAAACTTACAAATATTCTTTCAAGTTGTTATTTGACTGTACAAATAACATTGCTGAATATGAAGCTCTACTCACTAGTCTTAACATAGCAGTCAAACATGGGATCAAATTGCTAAGTGTCTTTGGTGATTCAGAATTAATAGTCTCACAAGTAAAGGAAAAATATGCCTCAAAACACTTAAGACTGAAACAATACAGGAATGTTGTGTGGGATACCATGGAGCTTTTGGATGCTTTTCAGATAACCTGGATAGATAGGTCAAAAAACATCATGGCAGATTTTTTAGCAAATATTGCATTAAAAGGCAATGATATAACACTAACTGGGATATCTGAAGTGGAAGTGAAAGTAAGACCATCTGTTCCTGACAATTTGTATAATTGGCAAGTGTTTCAAGATGATGCAGATTTGTTGAACTTCTTACAGTGTATTGATCATTATCAGACTCAAGCTATAAATTTTAATGACTTTGTGGAGAAAACTGAAGGTAAGGAAACTTTATTTGGACATGAAATTATACAACTAAAATCAAATAAATTACCAAGAGGCCTAGTAGCATTAGAAAGAACCTTTAATGCTCAAGACGTGATTGAAACCAAAGGGTCAGCTGCTAAAGAGAATGATATTGAACAAATCAATCTAGGAAGCAAAGAAGCCCCCAAAAATGTTTTTATTGGAAAAAAATTAACTCCTACTATGAGGCAACAACTGATAATATTGCTAAAAAGATACAAACATGTGTTTGCATGGTCTTATGAAGATCTCAAAGCTTACAGGGAAGATCTCTTTCAACATGAGATACCACTTAAACCAGAAGCTAAGCCATTCAGGCAAAAGCAGAGACCTATTAATCCTACATTGTTACCAAAAATGAGGGAAGAAATTATAAAGATGAAAGATGCAGGAATAATTGAGCCATGCAGATATTCCACATGGGTTTCTAACTTGGTACCAGTCAGGAAGAAAAATGGGGATATTAGATTATGTGTAGACTTTAGAAATTTGAATATATCATCTCTAAAGGATAACTATCCATTGCCAAATATGGATAACATGCTGCAGAGGGTAACAGGGTGTGAGCTGCTGTCTATGGTGGATGGATTTTCAGGTTACAATCAGGTGAAAGTTAGAGAAACTGAGAAATATAAGACAGCCTTCACAACCCCATGGGGCACTTATGTTTATGCACGAATGCCATTTGGATTGACCAACACTGGAGCTACTTTTCAAAGGGCAATGGATGTGGCTTTTGCAGAATTGATTGATGTAATCATGGTGGTATACCAAGACGATCTGACTGCATACTCAAAGAAAGCTGATGATCACTGTGAACACCTTGAGAGGATATTTAAAAGAGCCTTGGAATATGGAATTTCCTTAAATCCCAAGAAATGCCACTTTGGTGTTGAAGAGGGAAAACTACTTGGACACATAGTATCCAAGGAGGGGGTGAGAATTGACCCTAAAAGAGTAGCAGCTATCAATGAGGTTCCCATCCCTCGAACTATCAAAGCCATTCAATCATTCTTGGGACAAATTAATTTTGTGAGAAGGTTCATTTTGAATTTTGCAGACATAATAAAACCTATAGTAAGGATGTTGAAGAAAGAGGCCCAAATTGACTGGACTGAAGAGGCAATTGATTCTTTTGTGGCAATCAAAAGAGCAATTTCTGAGGCACCAGTACTAATTTCCCCAAATTTTGGTAAACCATTTATGATATTCTCATTCGCCTCTTGTCACACTATAGCAGCAGTGTTGTTACAGAAAAATTCAGAAGGGTATGAGCAGCCCATTACATACTTTAGCAAGTCTTTGAGCCCTTCAAAAGTAAAATATGAACTGAATGAAAAGCAAGCCTATGCTTTGGTCAAAGCAGTGAAACAATTTAGACCATACTTAGTGGGGGCTGAAGTTATAGCTTATGTCCCGAATGCAGCAGTAAAAGATATCTTCAGACAGACTGAGGTCACGGGCAAAAGATGCAAATGGATCAATCAGATACAAGAATTTAACATTGAACTCAAAATTTCACAAGTTATCAAAAGACAAGGGCTGGCCAAACTCATGACAGGAACTGAAATTGAGGAGTCTGGTGTGAATCAAGTTGGATGGGAAGAAGCTAACTTTAGTATTGAAAGAACAGCATGGTACACCAATATCATATACTATCTCAAGCATTTGAAATGTCCAGATGGCATGACTGATAATCAGAAGAGAGCCCTGAAGCTAAAATCAGCAAGATATGTAATTATCAATGGGGACCTATATTGGAAAAATAGAGATGGGATATTGTTATTATGTCTAGACAACTACCAGGCAGACAAAGTTCTTCATGAAATGCATGATGGGGTTTGTGGGGGCCATTTCTTAGCCAAGACTACAGCACATAAAATATTGAGAGCTGGATATTATTGGCCATGTGTCTTCAATGATTCTTATAGATATGTCAGAAAGTGTGAAGCTTGTCAAAAGTTCTCAAACAAAACAAAGTATCAAGGATCACTCCCATTGAAACCAATGTTGGCTGAGGAACCATTCCAACAATGGGGAATAGACTTTATAGGGGAAATATCAGAAAAATCCAGTGGAGGACATAGATGGATATTAGTTGCTACGGATTATTTTACCAAATGGGTGGAAGCAATACCTACCAAACAAGCCACTAGTAAGGTGGTGATAAAATTCTTAATGGAGAACATTATTACTAGATTCGGTGTTCCTGCAAGGATCATCTCAGATAATGGCATGTCCTTTAGATCAGAAGAATTCAACACTTTTTGTGAAGAATATGGCATTAAGATATCACATTCTTCTCCTTACCACCCCCAGGGGAACGGGCAAGCTGAATCAAGCAACAAGAACATCCTGAAGATCATTAAAAAGATGTTGGGGCAGAATAAAAAAGCATGGGATTCAAAGTTGAATCTTGCACTGTGGGCAGATAGGATAACTGTGAAGAAATCTACAAGAAAGTCTCCATGTGAATTGGTTTATGGCAAAAGGGCCAGATTACCTTTGGATAATCTCTTGCCTGTACGTAGATTTATGATTCAAGAAGAGATAGATGTTGAAGATCCATCACAAGAAAGGATAATGCAGTTAGTGGAACTTGATGAAGTCAGGGCAGAAGCTCAAAGGCAGAATATCAGGATTCAAAATCAAATGAAGAGGTTGTATGACAAGAGGACATCAAACAGAAAATTTTGTGTAGGAGATTGGGTTTTAATGTGGAATGCCAGGAGTCAAGACAAAGGCAAGCATGGTAAATTTGAAGCCTTGTGGATCGGCCCATATGTGATTATAGACAAAAAGGGGGAGGATTCTTATTTGCTTCAAAACGCGACAGGGGAGGTCCAAGAATTGCCAGTACATGGGCAGTTCTTAAAGAACTTCTTTTCTTGAAACATTCTGTATCACCTGTACAGTAGATTAGGATCCATTTCCATTGTAAATACCATCATATGTTTGTGCTAACAAGAGATTCTGAATTCTTGAAGACATATTCAATATGCCTCCATCCTCAGTCAGAGCCACTGTTGAACACTATATTTGAAAATAAAAATATATAAAAAAAATGTATGTTTCCATAAGCATGAAGACTAAAGGATGTTTCCGCCAGCAAATTGTATCGAGCACTGCAAAAGACATTTCATCGAAAAGAGGTACATAAAGCACCATGCAAAAGTATTTCGACAAAAGGTCACCTTCGATGAATACAAAGAACCATTCATCGATACCCCAAGTTTCATCGAAAAGGTAAAAGCAAAAGGCCAAAAGGCAAAAGGTGATTTCGAAGGAATATCATTACCGAAGAAACTCAAAAGGCATTCATCGAAATACAAGTTTTCATCGATGAACATGACGTCGAACAAAGGAAAAGTTGTTTCATCGATAAAGAGGGATATCGATGAAAAAAGGATATCGATGAACATACATAGGCCTTCACCGAAGAGAGAAACTCACCGAAAAGAATGATTTCGATGGAAATTGCAAGTGACTTATCGAAAAAGGGGTTTATCGATGAAAGACTGATTTCGATGAGTCTTAAAAATGGCTTCTCGACATAAGCTATTCACTGAAACAATAGTATCGAAGAAAATGAGCTTTCGATGGAAGATTTAAACACTCGGCCAAAGACAAGGGTTTCATCGATAACTTGAAATATGAGCACTTTGAGCAAACTGTACTTCCCGTGAAAGAGTTAAAGGCCCAATTGAAGAGTGTCACATCTGCAATTAAGTTTAAACACTTGAGTAGCCATTGTAGATGCAGAACATTAACTGTGCACAAGTTGCCCATACGATTACAGTTGAACTGAGTGAATTTTCATAAGAACTAGATCGATGCCAAAAGATTGAAAACTGCGAAGAACTTACGGAGACTTGCGAACGATAACCAGAAGAGTTGAGCATTCCTCCAAGTAAGTGTTGTCTCTCGTATTTACTGTAATTATGGAACCTTCATCTTCTTCTTCTAAAAAGAGTAGGAAAGGAAAAGAGCTGAACCCTGAAGAGAAGCCCAAGAGACAAAAGAAAGAAGGGAGAGCTCTGACTCAGGATTTGTTAGACCAATGTCCATCGTCTAGCGTTAGGTCCAAAAATATTAAAAGTGAAGAAGAAGGATTAGAGGATAGATTTGAAAATCTAGGAGACATTTGGACTGAAATCAGAGGGCATGAGTTATTCTTATTTGGCTACAAAAGAAGGGATGCACTAGAACCCATAAGTAATCTATGGAAGAAGAACTTAGGCAAATTGGTAGTCCCAAATGTGTTTGTAGACGTAGAATTGATGAAAGCTCTAGTAGATTGCTACAACCCAAGAACCAAAACCATATGTGATTACAGAGGGAATACATTAGTAGTAATTAACAAACAGACTATTGATATGGTCTTTGATTTGGACTGGGAAGTAGAGGAGAATATCGATATGAAGAAACTTTCACAGGAATTCTTTAGTTTGGAAAATATCTACAGGACTTGGAGACTACCTGTTCACAGGCCAAAAGTGGGTGGCTCACTTGTTCCGTTTGGCAAAGATGACAAGGTGTCGTTTGATGTCAACCACTTCCATCCATATTTCAAGTATACATATTATGCTGCAGCCCAAGTACTAGGCCTAGAGGCTCATCCACTCATGGATATTGGGGTTATGGTTCTGTGTGCTGATTTACAGTCAAAGGACCCTAGGTCATTTGATTTTGCCACTTATGTTGCAGATGCCTTAAATCATGGATTAGAAAAGATGAAAGGAGACCTTGTGAATATTCATTTTTCATTGTACTCCTTGTTAATGCATATCATTCTTTATTGTGGACAAGAAATTAACTTCTGGTCAGATGAGTTCAGCATTAGATCTTATGATAAGAATGGTCTGAAGAAGCCAGTTTAGTTATGGGTATCTGCATGGGACCAGAGGTTCATGAACAACCAATATTGGCACTTTCAAGAATACTTTGTGAAACCTCTTAGTGCAGCTTTTGGGCAACACAGGGATTACACTTTGTCCCCTGAAATCAAGAGGTTCCTCAGACCAAAGGACTTCTCTCCAGAGTCACAGATTGATCATAATTGGGGTGATTGGTATTGCCATGATAATCACACAGAAATAAGGGTATTTGGATATGAAGGGCAACCCCACATGCTTCCGATTACGGTGCCAAACAGGGTGGCCAGCTTGGACATTATCAGACAATTGTCTATTGTTAGTGCTAAGCATCTTACAGACTTCGGTAAACAATCTATTGTTCCAGGTTTATTAGTTTTCTCTGATTTCATTGTTAAAATCTCAAAGAGTTATCATTTACTATAGAATAAATTAGACTATTATGGCATGACTCTGGGTGAGCCTAGGGAAAACTTTGATCCTGAAGGATATATAAGAGCTGCCAGAGCCTCACAGAAACTCAAAGCCAGAATACATGTGGCCAAAATGCCAGATGACTTGATTAAGAACCTTGAACGAGAGGAGGCCAAAGCTTTAAAAGAAAAGAGTGAGTTAGTTTGGGAAGCCTACAAATGGAAAAGGGTGAGGGGAATGATAGATGGAGATCTAATTGGAAATGTCCAAGACCCTCTGGAAGTGGCTAAAAGGCTGCTTCAACATGAAGCAGAAATTATGCACAGAGTGCCTTCGCAATTCCTTCATTTCATTAATACTGAGAAGGACAATCAGCCCCTAGCTCACATGTCACCAAAGTCGACTGCCAGTAGTATCCCACCTGATTCTCCTAGGGAAGATTATCCTCCTAGTTTTGAAGCAGAAATGAATATGGACACTGGCGAGATTAACATCAAGGATGTTGTTGATATCAGAATGACTGAGCATGAAGACTTCATTGCTGATGATGGATTTGCCTCTTCTAGGGAGTTCCTCTCATTTTTGTACCAATAAAAAGGAGCTCATGTAAAACGAAGCATGGCTGGAAGACTAGAGGAGGAACAAATGAAGAGATTACAGGATGAAATTGATGTCCTCATGAAAGACATGACTCCTAAGAAAGGGAGGAAATTATTAAAAGAGGCCGGTGTAATCATCTTCTCCGGTTGGGATATAAATTCAGCACTTTTATTTGATGGCTTCCTGAAGAAACAAGATTTGAATCAACAGGTGTTGCCTCAGGAGATAGATAAATTGTTCCTAGGCTCTGGATATGATCCAGACAAGAAAGCTCTCCTACAGTGGGCACTATATCCAAATGGGAAGAGGCCTATCATTGTAGACATTGAAGAAACCTTTGGACACCTCATGGTTCATCAAGTTGGGAAAACTGATCCTAGGGTCACTGCAAAGCTCAACCTGGATGTTGCAAGATTGAACCTAGACTAGACAGAGTTTTTGGTCAGAGAGAACGTCACATATAAGGGGTTATATGAAAAATGTAAACAGGAAAATCAAAAGTTGCAGGCAAAAGTATTGCAACTAGAGACAGGGACTCCTATCAGCGAGTACACCTCATACCCCACGAGACAAAGCTTGGAGGATGTCTCCAATGCTCTGTACTAGAAGTATCAAGCAGAAAAGGCAAATAAACGCGCAGACAGTATCCAACAAAAGATGGAAAAATTGGTCAATGATATCATTGGACATCGGTTTAACACCATGCTCTTACAGGTTGAACCATATTGGAAAGTATACAATGGAACGATAAAAGCGTTAACAGAGCATGAGAGGTTAAAAGCACGACTACATGAAGTAGTAAACAATGTCGATGCCATGACACTAGAGGAAAAAGCCAAGGGGACTGCGTATATGGAAGATCATATCAAACTTGAAGATACGCTGAGAAGAGACCTAAAGGAATTGGATGATGAGAAACCCGTCAGAATGCCTTCTGTCTACAAAGAAGGAGAAGTGATATCCCTGGAGGATTTGCAAAAAGAGCTCATCAGCATCAAGGATTGGGCCTTGTCAGAGATAGATCGAAGTAAGGATATGGCCCCTACTGTTAACCAGATAATATTCAAGTATCTGTCGCTGGGAGATGAATTGAAGAAACAAACTCCTTGAATCAAAACCTTCAAAGACGATGATTACATTCATCATTTGGGGCTCCTGAATCTCTTTTTGCTTAAGTTTAGAAATATCCAAATTAATGATTAGTATTGTGAAAAGTCGTGTCTCTTCGTGAAAAGCCTTCATCCTCATATATATATGAGAATAATTTTTGAATGTAAGGAGGGAGAGATTAGATAAGATGAAGATAGCGATAGATGACAGCTTGTAAGTCTTCTGTATACAAACTATAATGGAATACAAATTTTGATCGACTATTTCTCTGCATATGTGTTGTGGAGCATTTCATTTTCTTTTGGCAATCGTCTGTGATATTGTCTGATAAGCTAAGGTTATTCATGTTCTTAAGATCCGATCTATGTTTTATATTATAATGTTGCAACAAAAGTTTTGCTTGCGGATTGTAATTGTTCCTTGCAAAGCTTAATTGACTGGTCCCTTAAGGGTAGGGTTAAATTCACTCAATCAGCATATGATATAAGCATTCATTTGGTTCCAAAAGAAATAATAACTTACAGGTTCATAAAGGGATGAATTAAAAAACTGTCTCACAGGTTCACACCATAAGTCCTGAAGAAAAATGTAATGACTCTGTAACCCAAACAACGAAGAAGGCATTGGCTAAATTACAAGTTATACTCATCATTTCATTCATAATTGATTATTTTAACAGCAACAGAAGTAATTAAGAAATATAAAGCAAACGGTTATTACAACAACAATCTTGAACTCATCTGCTATATCTCCATTCAAGGAACTCATGCCATTTCAAGATTAGGATACATCAGATTAGGATAATAAATCTGCTATAAAAGGCACTGGTAATTGGAGACATTCAGTGAATAGGTATACCCACCTAGGTCCTGCAGAGCCTAAAGTGAGAGAGTTAGCAACCAAACAGGTTCACTCTACATGTTGGCCAAGTCAATTGGAGGGTTTGATCATAGGAGTTGGCATTTCCTTAGAACCTATCCAATCTGTTGATTTGAGACCCAACACCATCTCTGAGAATGAAAACCTGATGGAAGCAAATGCTTCTATTTCCAAAGAAATCTCTGAGTCAAAGGAAATACTTGCTAAGTTCAACAAGAGTACTGTCAAGCTTGAGCAAAAGCTTGAATCTACCAAACCGGTCAAGAATACCAATGGACTTGGTTATTCTTGTCATGAGGAAGGTGAGACCTCTAGTACAAATGCTGGAGCATCAAAGAAACAACTGGCATCAAAGGATAAAGGTAAGAAAAAGTTTAAACCTATTTTCTTTAACTATCTTAATGAAGGACATACTGCAAATGTGTGTAGGAGTAAGGCTTACAACAATTTTCCTTATTTCCTAAATGATAAGCCTAGATCCTATAGATTCAATGGTAACTGTTATGCATGCAACAAGTATGGGCATAGAGCATTTGAATGTAGATCTGTCATGAATGACACTGGAAGATATCCTCAAAGGACCCAAGGAGTTGGTCTTGAACCTTTTGTGAACTGGAATCACAACCGGTTTAATGTCCTCAATCATCAACCAAGAAGCGGTGGCTATCAAGTGGCAACCAGATGGAGAGAAAATTGTATGATCTATCATGGTCATGGTCACACTACTACAACATGCAGAAGGAAGAATGGAAACATAAACAATGGACCTTGGAGAGCACCTGGATTGGTTTGCTATCACTGCAACAAACCAGGTCACATTGCCAGACTCTGTAGATCAAGAAAGAACGTATCTGATGATATACCGATCACTCTGGAAGGAGACATTGATGTTGACACCATTCAAGTGGATATGAAAAAAACTTGGAAGAAGAAACCAGTGGTGTTACAAGAGGAACTGGTTTCTGTACCTAGTGTGGAAATATCGGAACCGACAAACTAAGCTTTAGAAAAGCTTAGGGGGAGCAAATGGCAAAATGTTTTGAACCCCTGGTTTACACTGGTAAAAGACATTAACCGGTATGTGATACCTGTCGCTTGGAAGAAGACCAGAAATGGTAAAAAGGCAAATTAGGGTTTACACCTGAATAGAGGAGAATTAATGGTGGTAGGTGAGAGATATGTTTAAAGGCATTTTTCAAATCATTTCTCACTATTTGTTTTCGAGTGAAGAAATGTTTTTCAAAGAGCAGAGCGACAAAAAGGCGATTTGAGCTGAGATCTTGAGAAATTGACAAACCAGGAAGGAGATTCAAATTCAAACTACAAATGGTCAAGTGGAAAACACAAAGCAGTGATTCAACAACCGACAAAGTGTGGAGTGAAGGAGAATCAGAAAGCCCTAAATTCACGTGTTTTAAAAAAAAGGTATTTCTCAAAGTTCTTAAAGTTTCTATCATGGCTTCCGCATCTCATACCAGTTCTAGTGCATCTATTGAATTTGAAAGTTTTATTCAATGAAAGTCCAAGTATAATGCTCTATCACAAGTTCTAGCTGGTGTGATAGTAGAAGAGAGAATTTCTGACTACATAGACTGCAAGATTGAAGACCTAGGGTCTCTAGCTATCCACTCCCAGTTAGGTTTGTTTTGTGGTAAGGATAAGAAAATCAAACCGGAGTATAATATCTTGGAGAAGAAGAAACTCCACAATGTTGTCTACTTCCTGGAAGATTTTACAAAAGATCACATAAGGATCATTTTGAGCAGAGTCCATGGTGACAAGATTTACCTAGAGAGGATGCATGATATTACGCCGCGGGCAATTCATGCAGTCACTGATTTCTGCAACACAAGGGAAGTGCCAGCCCTAAGGATAATAAGCAAAACTGAAATGACAAAGCTCACTAGTTCAGTGAGAGACTCACATGGCATGACAGTCAATTCAATCAAAGATGATCTAGTGGAGTATGCATGTATGGTGATTGGATACCAGACATTCTCAGCCAGCAGGATTAATTCTGTATCTACTACAATGGTAAATGCCACTTACTAGATGATAAAGGAGGATGCATCATTTGACCTTTGCATCGGTATGCAGAGGCAACTCCTATTGAACCTGAAATCAATCAAACAAGACAATGCACTGAGGTTCAAGTTTGGACAACTATTGGTTGGGTTGTTCTTTTACTTTCAAGGATACTTCCTGGGAGTGGGAGACATTCAGTGGTCTGCAGACCAACCAATTACCAAATAGATAAAGGAAAGTTTGCAAGCAATAGGAGTCGGTTATCCTGAAGTTCTGAACAAGTATTTTGATGAGTTTAGACAAAAAATGAGCCAAAGGATGAGGATCTTAGGTGATATCATCAAGAAATATGAAGATGACATCTGCTTCACCATCCAACTAGATAAATGCATAATGGAGGTTGTTGAGCCTAGACAGGAAGAAGTAGAGCCAATGGGCTATGAGGTGATGTACAATATACTAGAAGGGTATGCCTCTACCCTTATTGCCTCACTGCTTGATCCTAAGGCGAAGAGAACCACCACCTACCTAGAGAGGATAGCACCGGTTGAGGAGCTACCAGCAATGAAAGAAAAGGAACCGGCACTGAAGAAGGCAAAGGCAGTGCCTATAGCATCCGCACTGGTTACTACTGGAACTCCAAAAGTGACCAAGCAGGCACCAGCCAAGAGGAAATCGAAAGCTGCATTAGCTAAAGTGTTCCAGAGAAAGAGGAAGACAAGGAACACCTCTCCAGACTCAAAAGAAACCTTGTCTGAGGAAAAGCCAAAGAAAACACGTCAAGCAAAGAGGAAGACAAAGGATGAACTGACATCATCTGCACCGATAAATATAGATATCTCTTCCTATAAACCTTTGACACATTGTCAAAGAACAATAAAGAATATTAGGAGAAAAATGCTAAATAACTTACTTGAGTGTTTTGATGACTTCAATGAGGATGAAAAGGAAGCGGCTGAAAAGGAAATAATTTAGTATTTATGTATTAATGATTGGTCATCCTCAGAGACCAAATCTTAGACACTGGATTCTCTATATATGTCATTAGATAATAGATGGTGAATTGCCATAGAGAAAGAAAAAGAAATTAGGGAGAAGGTTTTTGCTCAGTACTTTCCTGACCTGTCAAATTCTGAGTTGTATGATGTTATTGACCAAAACAAAGGACTCTTCTTCACTAGAAAAAGAAGACTCTGGCTGTTAGAAGGTAGAGTTACTGATGTCAAAAAAGACACCCATCTGTATATAAAAATAGCTATCCAGAATCATAAAGCACGTCTCACCAACCGGCAAGCTGAGAAAGAACCAGTTATATCCAAACTGGATGAAGCATTTGATGATGAAGGAAATTTGGTTGTTGAACCAATAGACACCATTGGTGTTGATGCTTTGGATGCTGAGGATGTTACCCAAGAGATACCATCTGAGGAAACATGATAGGAGCATCAGGTTGAATAGGAGAAGAAAGCTAATGATAGAAAGGAAGTGGTGAAGGAAGAGGTCGAGCAGAGGAAGAAGGATGAAGAAGAGAAGTGGAAAAAGGAAGAAGAAGAGAAGTGGAAAAAGGATGAAGAGGAAAAAAAGAAGAAAATGAAGAGCAGAAGAAGAAGAAGGAAGAAGAAGAAAAGAAGAAAAATGATGAAGAGGAGAAAAAGAAGAAGGAAGAAGAAGAAAAGAAGAAAAAGGATGAAGAGGAGACAAAGAAGAAAGATGAAGAGGAGAAAAAGAAGAAGGAAGTAGAAAGGAAAAAGAAGGAAGAAGAAGATAAGGAACAGGAGAAGATAAAGGAAGCAAAAAAGAAAAGGGATGAGGAAGACAAGGAAGAAGAGAAGAGGAGAGAAGTGAAGAAGAAGAAAGTGAAAGAGGACAAGGCAAGAGAAGCGATGAAGAGCACCCAGATGGAGACTCCGAAGGCAACTGGGAGTCAAGCTAAACTAGTTGATCTCACCAGTCCTATAGATCTCCAGTCTGCAAGTGAAATGGAGCTAATGTAGAGCATCAAGGTAGCTCAAGACCACCTTGAAATCATTCGACGAAAGAAGGATTAGGATGTAATCGAAGCAGCTATGGATATGCTTACTGATTTGATACCCGGTACAACTCTTCCAAACACTGATTCATCACTAGCTAGACTTAAGCTCCTATGCACAGTAGTAGATGATCAGGTGCAGAGCCTTGAAGAGGTAGCAGAGGCTAATGTTAAGAAGGAGCATCAAAAAGCTCTTAATATAGCTCTGGTGAAGAAGTTGAATGAGCTCTGGACTGAACTGAAGAAAGAACAAAAGGATATAAGGGATGCTTTGGATGAGGGAAATCTGCTACTTAGCAAAATCTGTCAACCCCATCTATTCTATGATGATGTGCTAGCTTAGAAGCAAAAGCTTCAAATAGACTTATAGTCCTACATGAGCACATTCAAGATGCCTTCTGATTCCTTTGCAACTTATGGGCAAACCGTTCACCGGTTTCACATCCAATCAGCCAAAATGGAGCAAGAGATTAGTACATGGTCTAGAGATTTGTAGGAGCTACAACTGGTTCTACTCCCACGTCTACAAATTCTTCAGAAGTGTTATCTAAACCTGGATGCCTTGATAGTTACATAGGAGATGAGCACAGTTGATGCCATGGAAGAACAGGTCTCCCAGATGCAAATAGAGAAAGAAGTAGCCACATCCCTACTTGAGTCCTAGTCTTTATCGATGAAACAATTCTTGTAGGACTATAAATCTATTTTTGACAAGTATTATTCCTTGTTGTCATGAACTTTTACTATTTTAATATCAAATGGAAACAGGGTTGTTCAGCGGTACTTTGTCATTGTTGGTAAAGGGGGAGAAGTACTCTATCTATTTTGGAGAAGTATAGGGGAGAAGTATCTGGATTTAAAATTTTGCTATATTCTTTGATATATGCTCTGATATCTCAATTTTTATGCTCTATATGCAAAATTTTTATACATTGTATTGTTAAAGGGATAGTGTATGTGCTTAGGGGGAGCAATTTTGCTAATGGCATGTTTTTGTTGTAAAACACTTAGATGTAAAAATTTTATTTTCCTAAGAGTTGCCATCAATGCCAAAGGGGGAGATTGTTGGCATTTTTAATGTTCATGTTGTGATTGTCATTGATGGACACACACTTGCATTAAGATCCTCTTCATATGTGTGAGTTAGAGCACAACCGGTATTTGTTCCAACTAGTATGTTGTATTATAGTCTTTAGACTATTGATGTTTTGCAGAATGTGTTTACCGGTCTGAAGTGGCATGTCGACCCCAAGCGGTTTGTGGATACCAAGCAGTATGAGGGATTAAAGCAGCATAACACATTTTTACCAATCTTCATTTTGACAAACCAGCAATTGGTATTTTATATGAACCGGTAATACTCTGTGATGAGTTACCAATTGGCATTTTGTGATGAGTTACCATCCACCAATCATTTGATAGTGCCGACTCTCTAGCGGTGCTTTTTGTGTCGTGTTACCAGACATGTCTAGATGCATTGAACCTAGGAAATTGTATTGTAATCCTATTGGACCGACATGAAATTAGATTCCTTTATAAGGACATCATGTCTAGGGTTCTAAGGTTGTTGTAGTTGAGGTTGATGTTGTTGCTAGGGTTCAAGGTAACTGAAGAGTTAGAGAGAGTATGAATGTGTAGAAGACTGAAGTAATGCTGTAATGCATTAAGATCGAACTATCAAGGATCTAACCAAGCAATCTGTGCTATTTGCTAGATCACTCACTTGCTGATTACTCACATCTTTGACAAGTCTGTAGCCCTTAACCGAGTAGGCCCAAAAGCCTCTTGTAAATCCTCTAACAAGGTGGTTCACATCTGTGGATCTAAAATCCTCTAGTAAGGTAGTCTTTAATCGGACTTATCTCCTAACAGAGATTGAGATTCCTAATAGGATCTGTTATGGTAAAGAACGTTGTAAGACCTTAACCGGTTTGGTTTCTATTCTGCAGATAGTTACTTGTGAGTTCCATCTCACCATGGTTTTTCCCATTTGGGTTTCCACGTCAAAATCTCTTGTGTTATGGTGTTTGTGCTTCTGTGGGTGAATGCACTATTAGCTATTTGGTTTGCATGTTTGTTAACCGGTTTGTCTGCTAAATTGTTTTACCGATTTACTATTAGTCTTGCAAAGTGTTTAAGTGCAAAGATTTTTGGCATACTAATTCACCCCCCCCCCTCTTAGTATTCATCAGATACAATATAACTAATTTATCAAAGTTTATTTTTATAGATGGTTAAAATGTAAATAGCCAAAACAGTCCATCCATTGAAGTTAAAATAATGCTAAGAGATGGAGTTCATTTATTAAGGTGAAAATGTAATATAGCCACATGAGTTCATCCCTTTAATTAAAATATAGTTAGTAAGATGATATTCATTCGTTAAGGATTAAAAATGTAAGTAACATAGTGACGATCATCCATTAGGGTTAAAATATAACTAACTTAATGAGTTCACTCATTTTAGTTAAAATAAAGTTAATATGAAGAAATACATTTGCTATGATTAAGATATAAACAACTAAATGAGTTCTTCCATTTTAGTTCAATTATAGCTATTATGATGAAGTTCATTTATTAAAGTTATAATGTGGATAACCAATTTGAGTTCATCCAATTATAAAACTAATTTGGTGAGGGTTATTTGTTTTAGAATAAAATGCAAACAATTAAATAAATTCGTCCAATTTAGGGAAATATAGCTAAATAATGATGTTCATTGACTAAGATAATATGGTAAGTAGTTGAATGAGGTTCATCCATTAGATTTCATTTTAGATAGTAAGATAGTTAATCCAATATTTGTTATCCATTCATACATTCAAATTACAAGCTTTATCACAAGTTAATCCAATAATTGTAACCTAGCGAGTTTCTTTCCATGTTTACTTCTTTTCATTAACATTAACAAAATACTTTCCATAATCATATTTACAATCTTTTATGACCCTAATTACTACATTTAACAAGAGGACTTTATTCATGCATTCAAGAATTAACTTCATTAAATCCCCATTAAACACTTACAAAATACAACCATACATGCTAGCTCTAGTTAAGAAACATGAGAGACAAAAGCATCACATAACACAAAAATGATCTCGGAGTTCACCCCTAGAAGGCTACATCTCCAGGTCTAGTCAACTGCAAGACCCCTCTGGCAATTAATATAGTTAAGATTACATAATTTTCATGTCATTTACATCTCTGCCTTATAGGCGAACACAACCACTATACAATGACCACTTTGGACAATAAATACATAAATGACCCCTTCATAGAAGCGGATCCAACTGATCACATCTAAAGCAATTTCGAAGGTCTCTTGTCTGACGGTTATCTATTAAAGTCAATCAAGTTTATGGATTTCCTAAATTAACTTTTATTTAAAATCCATTTAATCCATAATTAATACTTAATATATGTTAATAAAATATATATATTATCCAAAGTTTGGCACAATCAATATCTGTTTAAGAACCTGTATTAAAGTATGGATTACCTAAATATCAATTATCTAAAATCCAAATATTATTTAATAACTAGAATTAATTAATATTTATAAAAACAAAACTTGCATTAAATAATTAAATTTCATCAAAAAATCACTAATTAATTTGATATTATTTAATATTATTATTTTTTTTAATATAAAAATATATATATAAAAAAAAAACTAAATTTTCAAAAAAAGAAGGGGGAGTACCCACGTGGGCCACCTTGGTAGACCACGCTACCATTGGTAGCGCTGCTACAATTTGGTAGCAGTTCGCTACCTTTGGTAGCGCTGCTACCAACTGGTAGCAGTCTCTACCAATGGTAGCTGTTAATTTATTTTTATTTTATTTTTTTTAAATTTGCAAAACATTTTTTTTTAAAACAATAAAAAATGAACACAGAGATTTATGAAATCTAATAAAATAAAATAGAGATTATTAAAAATCTCATCTCTAGCACTCTGCATTATTTTTTTTTTAAAAACTCTTAAATAAAATATAAACCCCAAAATAAAGAGATGCAGTCTCAGACAGAGACTGTATATTTTCCACAGTCGCACCCAGAGGCTGAAATGAGAACAAAAATAAATGCCAATCTAAATACTTTCCAGTGTCTCACTGAGAGGCTGATATAAAAACAAAATAAAACTTAAATCTATATAATTCCCACAATCTCACTCAGAGGCTGAAATATTCCCATTTTAAATCTTGACCCATGGATTACTAAATTAACAAATCTATTGTAAATAACCATTCAATAATCAATACTTTTCCAAGCAAAGTGCATAGTTTTTAAATCCCCAAATCCAACATAAATCTAAAATTAAATTTGTAAGATTTTTCATTAACCAGCACTGTTCTTTCAAAGCCAAACAGTAAGATTCTTTGGCAAGCAAGGAAATAATCAAAACCCTACCTCCATATGCAATCCTGGAAGAGTTTTGTTGCAGAGCCAAATCTCCAAGCTCTAGATTCTTGTTTCCTCAACATGCATAAAAAATTTCTTCCTTCCACAGGCTACCACCTCCTTCCCCATGAACCCTCCAAATAAAATAATTTTTAAAGATATATATGAAACCTAAACTTTTTTAGGTTTTCCCCCAAAAATATTTTCCAATAATTAAATATTTAATAAAAGAGCATTTTGTTTTATTTTGTTTTAACTAAATCTAAAATGCTTTTCTCTCCCTCATGTAATTTCTAATTTTGAAATTTAAGCACTTTTAAACAAAAAGGAAATAATAATTCTTTTCAACTATTTAATTAATTTAACTTGATTTTCTAATTAAAATGCTTCTCTCTTATTAAATTTTAATTTCTCAATATTAATCAAGCCAACATTTATATTTTTGCAATATTGTCAAGGGTAAATATTTAATTAAATTAATTCCCAAAATCAATATTTCACACTATATCAAATTTACTTATAAATTAAACTTGCTTTTCTAATAAAATATGATTTTCTTAAATAAGTAAAATTAACCTTTCTTTTTCCAAAATGCAAAAGAGGTTAAATTAATTATATTTCAAATAACTTTAAATATTTCTTTTTTTTTTTTAAACGCATAACTAATTAAATTCATTTTTTAAAAATTAACCATTAAATTAAATTCGCTACAACATAAATAAATCGATCTTTTTAATTAATGATTAATCACCTAAAAGAAACCTATCTATTTTAATTTCTCAATTACTAATGCGTAAATCAACACATTAAATTGAATTAAATACTTAGGTTAAAATACTCCATTCACCACACGCAAGGCATGCAAACCAAGAAAGTCCACCAATCACATGACATGCAACCCAAAGGAAAAAGTTACCCTACAGACCACACACGATGCTCATCTGATCATGGCTAAGGCAAGATGAGAGTTTTATGACCACCTAATCCGAATTCTAAGGATGAAGGAGGTATACTCAACCCTGCGAATCCTGATGGAGATGAGCCTCGCACCTAGGCGGTATAGTACCTGAAATCTCCTGCAACCATGAGTCATGCAAGCATACATATATATACATATTCAATGAAGGCGTTAGCTCGAGATT
The DNA here is from genome assembly GCF_030272615.1 of Cryptomeria japonica. Lineage (NCBI taxonomy): Eukaryota > Viridiplantae > Streptophyta > Pinopsida > Cupressales > Cupressaceae > Cryptomeria > Cryptomeria japonica. Next base: position 472,084,492 of record NC_081414.1, read on the forward strand.
TATAACAAGAATTAGGGAAACAATTACATCTACACAAGAATCGATGCAAAAGCACAATAATAGGTATGCACAATTATTTATATTATCTAATCTACAACATTACATCATGGTAAATCAATCATTCAAGAATGCCACATAGGAAGTCAACCAAGGTCAAACAGGTTTAACAAGGCCGACTAGGGTAGGGGCATTACACTTCATGTGGGTAAATAAATACTATATGACTTACCTACCTTTCATGGTTATTGGTTAAAAAGCCTTGGGAGTATAAAATGCATATTTGGGCATGGTAGGTAGATTATATAGTATTTTTGAATATTTTTATTGGTTGGTTTTTCCATATGGTTTTTGAATTAATTTTATTTAATCGACTGCCTATGCATTTTGTTGGGTTAGTATTTCTTGAATTTCTTCTGCAAATTTTCATTCTTGGCTGGAGATTTAGATTTGGTGTTGCTTGGCTTGGTTTGGATTTGTGGATTGCGCTTCATCAGATTCTTTTGCCATTCTTCAATTTTCTAGGTTGGAGATTTTCTTCTCTTTTTATTTCATGTTTTTGGAAAAGATTGTATTCAGAAGTTGGGATATAATATTGCAAAATAGGTTAAGATAATAGTTATTGCATTGTTTGGGGGAAAATATTTGTACATAATTTTATTTGGTTTCTTTTCTGTCGTGTATAACATTTTGCCTTCTTTGAGAATGTTGTAAGAAATGATTTGGCTACAACTCCCTGTGAGTCTCTGTTGGCCTATGATAGCTTGTTTAATTGCTATGTTGTTAGCACATTTGATTATATGAAGGTTTGATGAGTGTTTTTATGGAACTTTGTATGTGTGTTTGTCAGGAGTCTTTATTTGGAAGTATTGATTTATTTTATTATGGACTTAATTTAATTTGATTGATTAACCCTTGAGTTTCTATTGGTCTAGGCGTTCCCTTTAAGAGTATTTTTGGCATTTTATATAGTTTGAGGAATTTTTATTTTTGCCTTGCCATAATTTTGCGTTCTGCCTGATCATATGTGTTATTTCATTATATGCACTAATGTTTTTACCACATGCGTTATACTTCTTATCATATGTGCTAAATTTTTCTTCATATGTGCTATTTCATTTGCCTTATGTGCTATTCTATTGACCATATGCACTAAAGTATTGTTTATATGCACTACTTTAGGGATTATATGCACTATACTGAGATGTATATGCACTAATCTGCTTATCAAATGAGTTATTCTAGTTCTCATATGTTCAATTCCATTCAATTTTGGTGTTTTAGATGATTTTGCCTATTTGGGTTGATTTTGCCAGCTCTATGATTTATACTAGAGGCTTATTTTGATGTTTTTGAGTTTTCCAACATGGCCTTATGTTCTGATTTGATTATTTTATATGCTTTTGTGCTTCAACAAGTGATTTAGCCTTGTTGTAGAGGTTGTTTATATTGCTCCAGCATGTAGATGTGATTTATTGTTGAGGTTATGATTTTGTGATACTCCAGCAAGTTGATGAGCCTCACTATGGAAGGTTTATTTATGTGTATGGCAGATTTATATGGATTTATGTGTTATGGCCATTTGATTTAATGTATATGTTAAGGCTCTTGATTGTTGGCTTGGTCAATTGGTTGCATTGCATATGATATGCTTATGGAATCCTTGTTGTTATTGTTGTTTTTACTTTATGATATTGGAACATGGTTAGAGGGAGTGGGATTTCATGTGATGATCAGGGTTGTGAGAGATAGGCTTCTAGGAGGTTCCTAGTAAGGATGCTTAGAGTCTAGACCACCAGGGCACATTGAAAGTTTTTCTTGATTTAAATAAGAGATAAAATTAATAATTAATTAGATGGGTTGGGTAATTAGAATTCATCTAATCAAGATAATAGTGGATGTGAGCCCTAAGACATAGTCCTGGGGAGGATGTTTTAGGATAATCTTGGGAAGGCCATTGTGATGGCAAGTCAATCTCCCTTGTTCTCTCATAGGTTGAGATAGATCCACATGAATATCAGGATGATATGCCCTTCTTTGTGAGGATATCATGCAAATACATGTCTATTAGGGTGAGGTTTCCCTTCTATGTGAGGATAGCATGTGATGACACTCTGCTCCTACATGTATTCTTGTCCTTGATCCTTATTTCTTATGCCATGATTGTTGGTACACCTCTGGGAGTTTCTATATTTTATGTTAGCCTTGAGATGTGGTTTGGCTTATGCTTATAAGTTTCTTCTTGTTGAGTTCTCTTTGGTTTTTAGGTATCAACCTAGGTCTAGAGTGTGTGTGGGACCTTGTGTCATCTCCTAGCATGGTGGGTGGTTCCTTTGGTTCCACATGGTTAGCTGGTTTGATGCCTTCTTCTATTAATGTTCTTCATTGGATGCTTCTTGCGTGGATATGGATTCTTTGATTCTCAACTTATGGATGGATAACCTAGCATATGGATGAATTGAATCATATGACATGTAATTATGGATTGTAATGCCAACCAAAGTACCCTAGAGAAATAAAGCAACTAACATACTAATAGAGTTAATTTTTTTTAAAAACATCATCTGATACATCACATCTAACCATCTATTCATAGGCATTAAATATCTATTAACATAATAAGAACATAATCAAATTAAACATATAACATAATCACACCATCTATTAATGCAAGCAAAAATAAACACAACATAACATTTCTACCATCTCTGTAATGCCCCACCAGGACAACCCCAAAGGAATAAAACTAAAACACTACAAAGAGTGCAAACAATTATTTTTTTAAAATTTTAATTAGTTTAATGATAAATTGAGTTAACATAAGTCCAAATTACTCAGCGGAAGACTTAACTCACACGTAAGGGGTTTCCCAACATGATTACTTGGTTCATCACTAAGTCAACTCACACTAAAAACTCCCATTAAGTTGATTAACTTAATGACATAATTATACTTAAACAATTGGTAAATTTATTTGATAGGTTAAAATATAGATAACATGATTAAGTTCATTCATTGAAATTTAACCATACATTACATCCATTCTTAAACTAAAACATATGCCATACATTTAATTTCCATACATGCTTTATTTGCATTAAAAGATAATGAATACTTTGCATTACACTAAACCTACATTCTTCGTGATCCATATTACTACATCTAATTAGATAACTTCATACATGCATTTAAGATTAATATCATCTAATTCACATTATACATTTTAACCATAATGTCATTCATACATCCAAAATGAAAAGGAACCAAATGAACACATACACCACACAACCCAAAATGATGTCAGAGTTCACCCCTAATGGGCTGCATCTCCAAGTCTGCTTCAAGTACTAGACCCCTCTAATAAATAATAGGGTGAAGAATACATAAGGTTCACATCAATAACATCCTACCATCAAGGCATACAGAAACAAATAATACATATGTCCCAATCATTACATCCTACCATCAAGGCTCATAGAGACAAATAATACATATGACCACATCAGTCCAAAAGATACAAGAATGATCCAAGAAGAAGAAAGAGGATCCATCTAAAACATGAAATGGAGAAAATACAAAAAAATAGCTGGAGCACTAGCAAAACTAAATCCTCGCAACCCATCATAAGCATCCCATAATCTAACATGAATATCACATACTCTCAAGGCATAAGCAATCATATATGACTCCACAATAGTTCTCCTAGAGAAAACACAACAAATTGCACACTAGTGAACATAAGGGACAACTGTCATCAAATAGCTTGGTATGGTTACCCTGGCAAGCCTCCATAGGTCTCGGCCCCATCCACCAGGTTACCCTTGCAACCTCTCCCAAACCTTCGGCCCCATCCAAGTCTCATGTGGACCCAACACATCCTTTCATGAAGACAAAGTTGTTGATTTTCCGTTTCAGGCCTTCTCACTGAATCCTAAGTCTGTAATAGCACTCAACCCATGAGTGAGGCATAATTATCTTACTTAGTGTTTTCATCAACCAAACTCCCTAATAATCTATTAAGTTATCACTTATTTAGACAAAATTTTGATGGGTTACCCTACTACCACTTTGGGCATGGCCCCCACTTGAAAGCCACTCTCCTATATGACACTTAACCAAAACTCAGATGGATTTCCAAAACCAAGGTATACATAAGAAATAGTACACGAAGTTCCAAACAGTAGGAAAACCCACTTGGCCAAACAAGCCCTCACACGAGGTGTACTAACTGATGATTCTCTGACTAGAGACATGACTAGTTACAATCAACCACATGACAACATCCAACACTTGCAATTAAGGACATGACCAATTACAAATCAATCACATGAAAACAACCAATGCTCGCAATTAAGAGCATGCCATCTTTTGAAATTAAATGTGAATACAGTAATTAAACAAGCATTTTCATTAATCTATAATGACAAACATTTTTCTATTTCATTTAATATATGTCGACCAAGGTTTTCTAATTCAGCTATATTTCAATATACACCATAAAACAATATCAACACCCCACAATAATTTTCAAACCAAAAACATATTTATATAATTATATTTATATGCTATAATTATTTAATTTATATATTAACTAACTAAAATTGATATTTATTTTTCAAAACAAAATCATCATTTCCATTCTTTTCCAACATAACTTATCTATTCTAATTTATCCAAATCACATATATTTTCCAATTTATGAAAATATAATTAAAAAACTAATATTAACAATTAATTCCCACATAAAATAATCTTTTCTTTTTTTCCTCAAAAAGAAACATCTAATTTATCTTTTTCCCAAATCAGATATATTTCCTTGCATATAAAAAAAAATACAAACCAAATATTAATATATATATATATATATATATATATATATATTAATTAATAATTTAATAATTAAAAATCACTATTTAAAAACTTTGTAAATAAAATAATATTAAAAAAAAACTTTTTTTTTTGTTTTATATTTTGCAAGCAACAAAGCAAACCCACGTGGACCTCCCTTTCCCAAGGGAAGGGGTTGTTGTGGGGACCATGTCATGGTCTCCACATAGCCACGACTGAGTGGAGGCCACGCCATGGCCTCACAGCCATGGCCACTCCCCATGGTTTGGGGAAGCCACGACTCTCCCCAACCATGGGTCGAGGGCCATGGCCCCAGCAAAAAGCCCTCCCCAATAAAATTTTCTTTTAATATATATATATATATATATTTAAAAAGAAATTCCCCATTTCCTATGCAGTCTCAGACTGAGAAAATTTTGAGAAAATAAATTTCCAGAATACACACACACACACACACACACACACACACATATATGAAAACAAACCCCCCAAAAAACAAGATAAACTCAGAAATGACAGAGAATTTGAAGGAGTGAGAAAATTTGGATTGAAAATAACTAGTCCCAGAAAACTAAAACTGGAAAAATTTCACCAGCATAATCCCATATTTGGGCAAATTTGAACAAATTTCACACATTCATCCAACCAATTTGCCAAACACAAACTAATTTCACAATTTAAAAATCGAATTTGAATGCATTCATATGGAATTTTAGCAAAATTTCACTATGAACAACCACCCCCAAATTTCGTTTTTGAAATCAATTTGAACAAATAAGAATTTGATTTGGAGGTAGGAAATGAAAAACAAGGAGGATTTAAAATCAAAATTTAACTAAACTCTTCCTATTCCACAAGTTCAAGAGATTTTTCAAACAAAACAAATACAAATATTTCTTTTAAATCAAAACAAAATCCCTTTAAAAATCAAGGAGGTAAACAAGAATCCAACCTCGATTAGAAATCCTGAAAGTGATTTGATGAAGAGCCCAACCTGCAAGCTCAAGAATTTCTTCCAACCAAAAATGCCCACCCAAATTTCTCCATTCCCAAAACCATCCCCCAAATTACATGAAAACCTAGGTTAAAAGGAAATGTTGACCTAAAATATATTTTTAGGTCAAAATTATTTTTAACTAAATAAAAATCATTTCCAATCAAATTAATATTCAAAAATTGCTTTTCTTTCCAAAAATTGGTTTTCTCAAATAAATTAAAACTAACATTTATGTTTCCAAAATGTCAATGAGGGTAAGATATTAATTTTCCAAATTTCTAATTAACCTTTTTACAGTAATGCATACAAATCATTTAATTCACAAATTGAAAATACAATAAATCAAATTTGCTAGTAATGTGCATTAAACAACTTGATTTATTGATTAATCACACAAAGGGGTCCTATTTAATTTAGTCCCTTTAATTTATGAATGCGTAAATACACAATTAATTTAATTAAATCCTTAGGATTTAATAATCAATTTTACCAAACTCACACCATGGAACTCACGAAAACCAAATAACCACACAACCTGCATCCCAACAAAGGAGACTGACGGATGACTAATGACACACACTTGAGCACGACTAGGGTAAAACGTAGGGTCTTATGACTACCTAATCCACTTCCATCGGACCAATAAGGCATGCTCAAACATGCGAAGCCAGGTGGAGATGATACCCTCTACCTACAACAACGAACCACACATGCATACATATATATTCAATGAAAGTGTTATCCTGGGGTTAATAACACGAATCAAATGAACAACTAATCATACATAAGATTCAATGCGTAATCAAAATTCACTGATACACACATCAAGCATAATACCTAAATATAGCATCACAACATGGTATATCGACCATCCAAGTAGGCCACGACAAAGTCAACCAAGGTCAAAATGGATTTTAAAAGTCTGATTAGGGAAGGGGTACTACAATCTCCCTAGTGGATCTCAACATCACTACTTACACTACTAACACAATAATAACATCATGATCTATATCACAATCCAATGCGTCCTAAATACATTATCATCTACTAATCCATCTATCATGAGCACATTCACTATGATGCAAATACCAATCAACCTTATTAAGTTCATTTTAAAGCACCAATTCCAAAAGTTACTTAATTATGATCCAACATTATTAATTAATTTCCAATATAGTCTACTCACATAGCTGATCCATTTCATTAACATCATAACATACACATATTCCTAAATGAATAACAATGAATTCAAATACCATTATCACTATCAATGAAACCATCCCAATATACAACATGATACATCATATGTTCTCTACAAGAGTCATATTGAAGTAGTCACCGGCAAGGAGGGACCTCAAAGAGATCAATTTGGACTGGTCAGCAAGAGTAACACAATGGAAACACAAAGATATGATGGAGGCAATGCAAAAAAAATTGTTTTATTGCATGAAAAATGATTACAACCAACCGGTAACAACCGGGTTACAACATAACCGGCTCACAGGCCTGGTAGAACATACAGAATAGGTCACAATCGAGACCTTGAATCTTAAGATCTATCTTCTATGTATAGTCTTGCTACTTAAATCTTCTATTTATTAAATTTTAATGCTCAAGTACAATTATATATATATATATATATCAATCCAAAGGATCCAGTCGGTCCAAAAAGGGATCAAAACCCGAAGAACAATACCTAATGTGTAAAATAAACAAGGTTAGCCTTTGCCAAGATATTCCTCTGGAAAATCCAAAGGATGAAATGTAGATCACAGGAAAAGGTCAGCCACATGGCAAGGAACATCAGAATAAAATCCCAAGGCTCTGCAAGCTTCGGAAGGGGATCCTGTAGATCACCAAAGTAGATCCAGGCAACTGGTAACAAGAAACTGGCAATTGGTAACAGGAAATTGTCAAGGAAACTGATAGCAATTTCTTGTCAGAAAATGATCCAAATGCGATGTGGTCTAGAAATAAGAAAGATGGTCAAGTCTTCAAGTAGAATCCAACTCCACAGAATCCGGTGAGCCAATACTAGGACACATAGAAAGAAAAGTTGAAACTGCAAACAGAAAGCAAAATAGAAAGAAAATGTTTTTGGTTGATCCAAGATTGCTATGAACTGGGGATGCTCCTACATCACATATCCATATCCTAAATAAAAATGTATCATTAAATAGACATCATCCCAATTACATCAAGGAGAAAAGCTCTCAAATACATATAATAATTACATATGCCATAAGATCAAGTACATTCATCTGCTATAATATCCATCCAAAAGTTGAAGAGAATAGAAGAATCCACATCCATGCATGAAGCATCCAATGAAGAACATCCCAATGGAAGTAGGCATAAAACCACCCAACCACGTGGAACCAAAGGAACCACCCCCCATGTTAGGAGATGACACAAGGTTGCAACTAACACTCTAGACCTAGGTTGACACCTAATAACCAAAGAGACTCAACAACTAAAGAACCCCAACATGAGACAATACATAAACATAAGAAAACCACAAGGCTAAACACATATTTAGAAACTCCTAGAGGTGCACTAACAAATAATGACAAAAAGTACAAGGATCAAGTACATATATAGGAGTGGAGTGTCATCACATGCCATCCTCACAAAGAAGGAACCACCATGATAGACATGCCCTGCATTCTATCCTCAAATACAAGGCATCATCTGAATAGACATGTGGAACCATGACTTAACCTATGTGAGAAACAAGGGAGTACAATTTGACATAAATGGCCTTCCCGACCTTATCCCAAATCATCCTCCCTAGGACTAAGCATTGGGGGCCAAACTATTCATTATCTTGATTAAGTGAATCCTAAATACCCATTCCATCTAATTAATTATTAAATTTATCACTTGATTACATAAGTAAAACCTTCATGGGTTCCTAGAAGTCTAAACCCACTAACGTACAACCTATTCCCATGTGATCCTAGCTAACACATAAAATCCCACTCCCCTTATCATATTCCATGTCCTTAGGGTAACACATACATAACTAACACAAGAGTCTCATAACCACGCACTAGCAAGATTCATCCACTTACATGAAGATATTAATTCTAGTAATACACATAAACCAAAGTGTCAACATCATGAATTATACAAGAACCTTGTTAACAAAATCCTCTACAATGAGGCTTATCAACTTGTTGGAGCCAAATATTATTCCAACAAGTAAATCCAAGAAATAAACAGATCCAAGAACCTCAATGCATTCATAAAAAGCCTATGAAGAGTTCCCTTAATTAGTCAAATCCATTATAGGGGTCAAAACTGACAAAACCCAGAAACTGGAATAGAACAACACATGCAAAATGCAAATTGGTGCATTGGGGGTGAATAATGGAGCATATTCCCCAAAAATTAGTGCAGCCATCCCATAAATTAGTGCATCTAAGGAAAAGAATAGAGAATCTAAGTCGGCAAGCCAAAATGAAGGTTAATGAAGTCTACAACTAATAGGTGCATCCAAAATTGAACATAGACTTGCGAAATGACTCAAAATCACTCCCAAAAGATGTGGGAGGATGAAAAATAATGGACACACAAAATTAAGGACATTGTGATCAATAGAAGGAATTCAATAACAAAATCAAGCCACAATTGCACTTGGAAGTGCATAGAACCTCATCACACTTACACAACAACAAAAGGAGATACAATATTGTAAAGGTAGGCATAAAATATCATTACAAAGGCAAAACAATGCCCAACAATAGTATAGCATTCCCAAGCCAAGCCAAAACAAGAATACACTTCACAAGGCCCAAAAAATACATCTCCTACCAATTCACATTTTCAAAATTTAATCATATTCCTTAAATATATCTGACATTCATAATTTCTTTCCCCAAAGCAAATATAATAACTAGTTATTAAATGCCTCTCCCCAAACAATCTTTCCACATACATGGAGTAAACAATATTTCAAAAATAACAATTTACAGAGAGAAGCCAAAGAACTCCAACCTAGAAAGTGCAATCCAAACAAAGGTAGATTCGAAGAAGAGAAAATCCAATAATCCAAGCAAGCCAATATTCAATCCAAGCTCCCAATCAAATTCAAAAAACCAAAATGCAAAATGGAATCTTCCGAATGGTGACTCGACAACATACCTGAAAACTCTAATAAATAAAAATCAAACCTCAAACTATAGAAAAATTCCAACCAATTAGAAAATTCAGAGAAACAATATATCATACCTACCATTACAAAATTTGAGGTAAATATTATTTACTTACCCATTCGAAAATAACCAATCAAATGGAAGGTAGGTAAACCTCATCAAAATTACACAACAACAAAAGGAGATACAATATTGCAAAGGTAGGCATAAAATATCATTATAAAGGAAGAACAATGCCCAACAATACTATAGCATTCCCAAGCCAAGCCAAAACAAGAATACCCTTCACAGGGCTCAGAAAACACATCTCCTGACAATTTACATTTTAAGAATTTAATCATATTCCTTAGATATATCCGGTCATAATTTATTTCCCCAAAGAAAATATAATCATTAATTATTAAATCCTCTCCCCAAGCAATCTTTCCACATACATGGAGTAAACCATCTTTTAGAAATAACAATTTGCAGAGAGAAGCCAAAGAACTCCAACCTGGAAATCTCAATCCAAACAAAGGTAGATCAAAGAAGAGAAAATCTAATAATCCAAGAAAGCCAATCTTCAATCCAAGCTCCCAATAAAATTAAAAAAACCAAAATGCAAAATGAAATCTTCCGGATGGTAACCCGACAGCATACTTGAAAACTCTAATAAATAAAAATCAAACATCAAACTATAGAAAAATTCCGACCAATTAGAAAATTTGGAGAAACAATATATCATACCTACCATTACAAAATTTGAGGTAAATATTATTTACTTACCCATTCGAAAATAACCAAACAAATGGAAGGGTAGGTAAACTTTATGTTATGTCTATTTATACAACCAATATTAAAGTACTAATATAATTATGAATAGATTATTAATAATAAATAATTAAGCAATCAATTTAAATAATAACTCTATAATAAAACAATAAATGACTAATACAACTCAATTAATATCAAATCAAATAAATTAATCTCAACAATAAATTTAATTATCAATAAATTAAAGCAATAAATAAATAGATAAATAAATAAATCATTAAACAATAAATTAAATAGATTAATTAAAGAAATTAAATTAATCTCAATTAAATAAATACCAACCTCAACAATAAATAATTATCAATTAATTAATTAACCAAATAAATAAACAATAGTCATACTATAGGATAAATTAATTTAAACATTAATAAATTATCTTATCATGTAAATTAATCATATAATAGGCATACACTCACATCACTTCAAGAAATCTGATGAAATGGGAACATCGACACAAGACTAAACCATTGACTTATGCCACAAAACAACTAACAAGGTGAACGACTAAGCCTAGAGTGAGTGAGGGAAACTCATGCCATCTCCAACAACTTGCCATTGAGATAGGACACACTCAAACCTATGAGACCAGGTGGAGTTGATGTCTAGTACCTACAATCCTGCATCCACCACTACACACAATCCAACATATATACAAAAAATATACATCATAAATGATTAGGAAAGTGAGAGAGAATCACAACATCATATCATGCTTGTAATGAGTGATATGACATCGTCTCTATCACAAATACAGTAGTAAGACTATCAAACACATCATAGTTCCATCTCATCCAATGTAAACATCAAGTAGGGTTAGCATGATCATAATTCCATCAAAGTCTCATAAGCAGTATAATCCATCCACAAATCAATGAGCACATATAAGAAATCAAAAGTAAGTCCATCATCATCATAATAATCCAATATATGTCAATTATCCATGAAAGTCATCATATAACATATGTCCATCTAAAGTGTCTAACACCATGAAATAACATCTACAATATAAATAGAGTCATAATTAATCATCAAAGTATCAATAATATGTCTAAACAAGTCCATCAATGCATAGATCAAAAGATAAGTCAAGGAGGGACACTACGTGGATACCATGAGATTAATGTATTTGTAGTATGTCCTTGAGAGCCTTTCTCTTTGACGTAATTAGATAATGGATATGTAATGTTAGATGATGCCTTAGGAAATGGATCATGATTCTTGTAAAAGGATATAATGATGTATCATATTGTATCTTGTGATTGTTCATTAATGGAAATAAAGATAATGGATTCATTGATGTGCATTAGCAATATGTGTATGTGGAAAATTAATTGAAATGGACTAGTTATGTGATTAGATCATAATGGAGTGGATTAATGATGTTAGGAAAAATGAATAATTGGATTAGGAACATTTGGTATTGGTGTTTTTAAATGAATCTAATGGGTTGAATGGTATCACATTGTTAATGTATGCATTCATGAATGAATGCATACATTAACAATGTGATACCATTCAACCCATTAGATTCATTTTAGAAGAAATAATCTTACATATGTGCTTGGAAAGAATAATTGATAATAGATTTGGCATGCATTGGATTAGTTGAGATTATGATGCTTTTGCTTATGATTAGTAATGTAAGTAATGATGTTGAGATAACCTAGGGAAGTTGATGTTATGTTGAACGTTTAATTCTGTTTGTGTTAATAGTTCATGTGATTATGTTTAAATGTTGTTATGTGCATATCATATTATTGGATGTTTAATGCATTTGAGTAGATGATCGTATGTGTTGCATTAGATGATGTTTAAAAAAAAAATTCTCTTTTAGTATGTTAGTTTGCTTTATTTCTCTAGGGTATTTTGGCGGGCATTACAACTCTAGCGAATCTTATTGTGGTCTAAAATGAATGTTTGTGCCCAATATATCTCTGATGGTCATGTTAACCATTTGGATTGCTTTTCTCATCATGACTATGTTGTAGATCAAGATATTGTGGTTCTCTTGGTCCTCTTGATGATTCTATATTGCATATTCAAAAATTATTTGTGGAATTGCGATTAAAGTGTAGAAGAGTGTGAGGAGAAGAGCACGAGAATTATTCAAAGGTATTTTTATTGCTTGAAATATTTTTCAGATGGAAAACCCTAACATTATTAGTGTTAACAATGAAGTAAGACCTTGTTATGAGTTTAGACCATTTATTACAGCGTCAAGCAATCTGATTGGTGCATTTTTTATTGTTCCCAATGAAGTTGTATTTAAAGAATAAATTTTTAGTTGTATTCATGTTTCTTTGGAAGAATATGATCACAACAAACTTAATAATTTCAAGAGAATTCATCTAGTAGATCTAACACATAGAGGTTTAGGGTAGAATATTCTAGTTTTGGGCATAAGGGTTTGGATACTTGGAGTGATATTCCTATGTTTCATGATGATGAGATAATTAAGATAGTCTTAAGGAGAACTCATGAATATTTTCTATGGTTGGATATACCATATTAGATTTTGAAAGGGGCCCTAAGGGATATAATTAATTTATGTTCATTCAGACTCGTGCCTATGTTAAAATATGTGAAGAATGATAAAGTAAACAGATTGAATAGTGTCGTGTTTGACAAGAGAGCTTTGTGAATTGATACCATTATTGACTTGGTTGTCCGATATGAAACTATGAGAATCTCATATTATGTATATTACAAGAATTGTGAAGGTTTGACTTCCTTTATGACAGTATTTGTGGTTTATAAGATGGTGAAAAAAATGTTGATTATGATCTATGTGAGTTGTATTTGATAAGGATAAATGGGTTTCACAAGGACCCAAAACCTAAAGTTTTACAACAGCCGGCAAACAGACAAACTAGCAAGAAACAACAACAAAATAGGGGAGCAACCCCAAAAAGAAACAAAAACAAAAGAAACACATACAAACAAGGAAAAGCAAAAAAACTCTTAGTTAAGCGATAGCACTAGATCCTTGTTATTTTGGATGGAAATCCTGTTGATTTCCTCAAGCTCCTTCATGATGAATCTGGAGGTACCCTTGTTGTTGCTTCCACTCCTGGTTCTAGAACTGGTTCCAATGGTTTTGTTGTCTCCAGTAGCCATATAATCTCCTCCAAGATCTTTCACAAGATCACTGTGATAGGATCTATAATCAGCAACCATGTCATTGATCTTTTCAAGCCCCTCAATGTTGTTGTTCATGGCTTCTTTACTAATGTCGACCAGGTTCTTAAGATTTTTCTTAATCTTAGCCATGGATTGTTCCACCTTATCAATCCTTTGCTTGTGATTACATTTAATTACCTCAAGATTCTAAGAGAGTTGTTGAGTCATGATCATGAGTTTCTTCGGCTTGCTGGGTTCAGGGGAAGCAATGAAAATGTCAATTATTTCTTTAATCCCCATTTTGAGGGTGTCAATTTCATGTTCGACCCACTTCCAGCATCTCTTCTAGCTTCTGGTGGCTTCCATGACCAGATTCATCAGACTACCATCCTTTTGATTTCCACAGCTCTCTTCATTGGCTATGGTCCCCTATTTTGCTTTCTGGACATTGATAGGGATGTGGAGTTTCATCCCTTGGTCCGTAATCTTCGGGCTATGATCCTTCGCTGCCAGCTTTTTATTTTTGGTGAGGGGTTTGGCCTTGGAGATCAGCTTGTTGTTGGTTTTGTAATTGTTAGCCGCCCATCTAGGGGATTCTTTTAGTCGAGCATCTCAAGAGTGACCATCCTTTCCTTTTCATCTACAAGTTTGTATTCAGGGTCATCAATAGGAACCCCACTATCATCCAGGTCCATCTCCGAGTCTGAGACATCTTGGACCTCCATCTACAGGCCAATCTCAACAAGCAGGGGCACAATTTCAGAGAACACCTAAGGCCTTATTATCAAAAGGGCATTTCCATTCAAACCACATTCGCTGGGTAGAAATAGGGAAGACCCGGGCAATGTTCTAAATGTTAAGGAAGTGATTCCATGTATCTTTGGCATAGGCGTAATGCAACAGCAGATGGCTAGTATTTTCCTTTGCCTCTTTATAGAGAAAACATCTATTAGAGAGATAAATACCTCTTCTGCAAAGATTATCAATGGTAGAGATCTTGCCCTGCATAAACAACCAGAAAAAGATGTTAATTTTAGAAATTAGGAGTTTGTTCCAAATACCTGCCCAATAGAGGGGGGAAGGATCTAGAGATGAGCTTATAGGCATCAAAAACTTTGAACTTCCCAGAAGAGGAGAATTTCTATAACACTTCATCCTCCCCTTGAGAGCGGGGGATGTGGATGCAATTCAACCAAGGTTGTATAGGTCTCAGATCATGATCAACAGAAGAGAGGTCCAACCATTATCCATTTCTAATGTAATCAACCACCCAAACACCAATGTTTCTAAGGCATAAATCTTTGTAGGGGGTAGACCAAACAAAATCTGATAGGGGGCCATCACTAGTCCACCAGTCATCCCAAAACCTGATTTTCGTACCATTACCTAGCATCCATCTACAGCCATGCAAGATAACTTTGGAGGAGCCAAAGAAATTGCTCCAGAAATCAGAAACCGTGTTTGGGAGCTCATAAGGTTTGAGAGTTTTTTGGATATCAGGAATGTGGTACTTAAGTTTGAATATATCAGTCCATTATTTATTCTCCTTAAGACATCTCCATAGCTTCTTGGACATCAAGGCTTTATTGAAGTCTCTCAAATTCTGGATATCCAGACCTCCCATGAGTTTGGGAAAGCAAACTTGATTCCAAGCCACAAGGTGTAATCTATTTTTGGATTCAGTTCCAGTCCATAATTTTATTTATTTTTAATCCTTTCCAATTTATCTGCGATTTTGACTGGGATTTTGAATAGAATCATAGCATAAACCGAGAGGCTCTGAAGTGAGGCTTTGAGTAGTTGGAGCTTACCAACTTGGCTTAGCAAGGTGCCTTTCCATCCAACCAATTTGTTCTAGAATTTGTCTATAAGATTCACCCAAAAGGAGTCAGGAGTCAGGCCTTGGCAGAGGGGAAGGCCCAGATAGGAATCAGGCAAAATTCCAATTTTGCAGCCAATAATCAAGGCAATCTTAACTTTCCTATTCTTAGGGGTGTTAAAGAAGAAGATGGAGCTTTTAGCTAGGACATTTTTTTGTCCCAAGCCATGTTCATATATATTCAGAGTCCTTTTTAAATTCTTGGCTTCTTTGATTGAAGCTTTCCCCATCAAGAGAGTGTCATCAACAAATTGTTGGTGAGAGCAAGTGGGGGCCTGAGAGGAGGGTCGAAGGCCCATAATATTGTCATTTTAGACCTCCCTCTAAATTATTCTGCTAAGAGCTTCACTCATCAGAATGAAAAGGAAAGGAGATAAAGGATGCCCGTGTCAAATGCCCCTTGACCCAGAAAAAAAATCGAAGGCAAATCCATTAATCAACATAGAGAATTTTGGGGTGGAAACACATTGCTCAATAATCTGGATGACATTATCTCCAAATCCAAAGGCCTTGATGATTCTGAGGAGGAAGCACCAATTAACTCTATCAAAAGCTTTCAGCAGGTCAAGTTTCAGGAGAAAACCCGGGTTTTTATTAATTGAAAGGGAGTGGATGTTCTCATGAACCACAATAGCAAAATCTAGGATCTGCCTCCCAGGCACAAACCCATTTTGATGTTTAGAGATTAAAGAGGGGATGAAAATATTAAGCCTGAGCACAAGAATCTTGGTAAAGATTTTATAAATAGAGTTACAAAGGCTAATAGGTCTAAAATCCTGAAAAGAGAAGGTGTCAGATTTCTTAGGGATGAGGACTAGGAAGGTGGCATTTAGTTCTTTTAGGAGAGAGCAAGATCCAAAAAATTCTTGAGTAGCAGTGACCACATCAGAGTAGATAATGTGCCAAAAGTTTTGAAAGAAAAAAAGAGGGAAACCATTAGGTCTAGGGACCTTGTTACCTTCAAAAGAGAAAACAACATTGCGAACTTCTTCAAGGGAGGGGATTTTGGTAAGCTCCAAGTTCATGTTCCTAGAAATGATGGAGGGAATTTCCTACAAGATTTCAATCTGAGCTAAAGAATCAAGAGGATCGTCCATAGAAAAGAGCTTGGAGAAAAAATTGATGGCTTCCTGACAAATCTCATCATGCTTATGAACCCATCTCTGCCCAATATAAATTTTATTTATTTTGTTGCTAGCCCTGTGCTTAAGAGTCATCATATGGAAGAACTTAGTGTTTTTGTCACCGCTTTTGAGCCATAAGGCTTTAGATCTCTGCTTCCAAAATTCTTCTTTGGAGATAATATCATGCAATTTGGTCAAAATATTAATTTCTTTATTTGAGACGTCAATATCAAACTCGTAAGCTTGGATATGCTCTTGAACCTCTGCAAGTTCCATTTTGAGCTTCTCTTTAGCTTTGAAGATGTTGCCAAAAGTGGATTTATT
This sequence comes from Cryptomeria japonica, assembly GCF_030272615.1. Lineage (NCBI taxonomy): Eukaryota > Viridiplantae > Streptophyta > Pinopsida > Cupressales > Cupressaceae > Cryptomeria > Cryptomeria japonica. Next base: position 472,101,751 of record NC_081414.1, read on the forward strand.
CCAGCGTTGGATATTAGACTTAACAATGGAGAGCTTCTTGGCTATATGAAACATAGCCATTCCCTAGATATCAATATTCCACCTCTCCAAAATTTTATCTTGGATTTACAGGGCCATGAGCCACATTTTCTCAAATCTAAAGGGGTATGCCTTTCTGCTAGAAAACAGAGAGATCGAGAGGCAGATGGGGAAGTGATCTGATCCAACACGAGCTAAGGCATTGACTCTGCAGGAGGCAATCTAGAGAAATAAGACCCCTATCAAGCTTGACTTGAATAAGATCCTCCCCACTGCATCTATTGGACTAGGTGAATTTAGCCCCAATAAGATCAAGATCTAAAAGGTTCAAAGAGTTGATCATGTCAGCCAGGTCTTGTTTACTATCAATAGAAATAGGTAAACCACCCAATTTTTCTAGATTAGAGAGAAGGGTATTGAAATCACCCAGAAGGAACCATTTCTTATTAGGGAAGAGATATCTGGCAAGGCAAATGGAAGACCATAGAGATTTCCTAGTTGATCTCCCATTAGGAGCATAGATGTTGGAAATGATCCATGAGGACCCATCTTTAAGATTAATGAATCTAGTAGAAATGTGGTTGGGAGAAGAGAGGACCACCTTACCACATAGCAGTCTCAGATTCCAAAGGGTGGCGATACCTCCTGAAGCATCGTCAGCATTCACACAGTGAGCACCACAATCTCCAAAAATTGCCAGTTTGAGTTTTTCCACTTTACTACCAGGCATTTTCATTTCTTGGACAAGAAAAATATCATGCTTGTGATCTCTAACCAAATTAGATAGCAGGTCATGATTATAGGGGTGTTTTAATCCCCTTATATTCCATGAGATGACCTTCATTTAGCATGAGGGGAGGATCCCATCCCCATTTCTGGTAATGTTCTCTGGGATCCATCAATAATGGCAACCTGACTCTATCTATCTCTACTAACTACATTAGAAGGTCTCCCCACCCCCCTTGAATCTGACCCACAGTCCACTCTTTGTCTATTTCTAGTTAAGACCTCCCTAGGAGATGGGGTGATTTGGCCAATAAGGGATTTCCTTGTTCTATTTTTGGGCTTGACCTCAATAAAAGGAGCGGGGTCTTCAGGAGGAGGATCTTGTAAGGGGCCAGTCTAGGGATTCAACTCAGAAGAGTTATCCATATCAACAATCAACTGAATGGCAATATCCTAGGCAGATCCAAAAGAGGTTGGGGAAACCCCTTCAGAGCAGGGGGCATTTATAGGCAAGGGAACCCCAGCAATCTCCACAAGGTCCAAGTTGGTTGGGTCAAGGTCAGCGAGGGTGATTGACTCAGAGCAAGAGTCAACTAGAATAGAGCCCGAAATAGTTGAGGAAGGCTCAATGGCTAGGGCATCCATATTTTCTAAGAGTGGCTCATTCCTTTTTCTCCATTCCTTCTTTGGCTTAGATGGGCATTGTCTAGCCTAGTGACCAACTTTTTTGTAGTGGAAACACACAAAGGGGATGGAGTCACACTCTACTTTTTGTACCCATCTTCCAATCTTGGAGAAGAGATCTACCTTAGAAAGTAGATTTGAGGATTGTTTGACATTAACACAAAGTTTGGTCATTATTTTTGTTGCAATCATTAGGTCGACTGAGATCAGATCCCCAAAGAAGGCAACAATTCCATGGGTAAACCTGGCAAAAATTTCTTCTCCCAAGAATTCCATGGGTAAACCTGGCAGTCTGACCCAGATAGGGGCTTCATTACATTCCTAATCTTTGAGATTAAACCCTGTTCCCATTTTTTAAGGGCCAGCAAAGCTTTTCCTAGCATCCAAGGACCTCCCACCAGAACAGATCAAAAACCTTCTTCACAAGAGAATGAAAAGGAGATGAAGCCACTAGCCATAGCCACAACATCAGTTTGACCTTTACCTTTCCATTTCCTCGCCACCCAGGAACGAACAACCTCAATATTTGGGTGTGGGCCTATAAATTTACCAACCAAGACCAAATGCATATGGGCCATATTTTGATCAACAATACTATTTGGAATGGAGATGGAGCAATCACCTGAGTCTCAGTCTACCGTATGCAGTATCGGCAAAATGGCGTTGCCTTTAAGCTTTGATGAAAAAAGAGAGGCCCATTTCTTGTTGCATTCCATAGAGGGAATCTTATTATTGGGGCCCTCAACCTCCCCACTTTTATCGGAGGTGATAGAAAAACCATTTGTAGTATTGGTACCACCATCCCAAGTATCATTCAAGGCCCCATCCAAAGGGTTAGGGGGGATCTCCTGGGCTCCTTGATCTTGTGGAAAGCAAATTCAAACCTGAACCAGTTCCTGTGCCAACTCCAGCTCTAACTCCCGCTCCTACTCCTGACATAGTCTTATTCTATGTGAGTTATTGAGGTGATAGTTTTGGATAATATTTGCTTGATAAAGACTGATTTGTACATCTTCTAGTATGGTTCACTTATTGTGTGCTTATTATTCTAGTTTCCAAATGCATTGCCTAGATTGAACAATATAGTATGGAGAAGAGATGTTTTGATTAAGTAAAAGCATATTTTTGAAAGGAACCCGAACCTTTTACAAAGCAGGAGATATCATAAGAACTAGAAAAATCTGTGCCTGATCAATTTTAAAAAATAAAGTAGATCCATATCGAACAAAAAGGAATCACAAAACACATTACATAACATTACATTAAAAACCAGAAAAAGACATCTTTTAGAAAGCAAAACGACAGCAAAAAGACAGAAACCAAGACCACTACCGAGACATAGATAGAGATAGCTAGACATTTTTCATGATATCCTCAGCATGGACAACCATCTGCTTCATGTTGTCCACTGAAGTCTCTAACTCCTCTAGCTCATGACCTTTGATGTCGCCCTTGATCCTAGTATTGGCTCTGGTCCTCTTTTCATGACCTTTTTTGTCTGGTTGTTCCTTGTCACCATTCTTCTCTGTGTTGTTTTCAAATCTATTGATCAAGATGTTCATGTTATCCACTAATGCTTTGAGGATCAGGAAGTTTTATTCTGCTATCTTCTTAATAGTGAGTTCCATCTTATCAATTCTGCTACCCAGATTGTTCATAGCGGTTTCCATCTCTTTCACCTCCTTATTTTCTTCAATCTCTTTAACACAATAATTTTACCCACCATACTTTCAATGGCTTTCGCATTATTAATTGCAATTGCCAATTCTTTAACATTTTCCATCAGGGGTTTCTAGCCCATCGTTTCTCTTTTGACATCCATCATATCTTTCTTCAAGTTGTCTATGTCCTTCACCATTGTACTGATGATCTCACATAAACCCTTTATAGTCGCATTTTCACCAACACAGTCACTAAGCTTACCACTTTTGTCCTCTTGATCCTCTTTCTGCATACCTTGGGTTTTCAAACCCTCAATGTTGCCCATGACTGGATTCTCCTCCCCCTCCTTATCTTGTCCCTCATCATTTTTATTCTCCTCTACCTCCTCATCAGAGTCAATCAAAATTTGGCTAGTGTCTTTATTGCTTCCCTTGCTGGTCTTCTTCCTCTGCATTTGCTTTCCTGTAACTTTCCCTTTCTTTTTTTTTAATGAATTTGCCCTCGAAGGATTTAGCCTCAAACTCTGACATATCTAAGTCCACCATAATCCTTTTCCTCTTAGCCTTGTTCCTACCTTTTCAAACTTTATAAGTGTTCATATTAAAAGATATTTGGATAATTTGGATGATTGCGATACTTCTTGTCACAAGTTCTTTTCAGACATTCAAAAAGAGATGATTGTGAGCAATCAAATTCCTTCAAAGATTGTTGAATGGTATAGGGATGATTTTACCATTCTAGTGGATAGGGACAACTATTTCATTGGAGCTATTATTACAAGAACTTCATGGGTGAATAAGCTTCCTTATGAAGCATCAAAAGATGAATGCATGAGATTTGGGACTTATCAAGAGATTATGAGTAGATGTGTTGGAAAGAGATTTAGCAAGCCTAAGATGGTGCTAAAAGGAAATAAAGTGAGGAAATCATCAAAGGAAGCATCTGCTTCTTCTTCTAAGGTTTCTAAAGGTAAATAAATATCAAAGGAACTTGCAAAAGTTATTATTGTTGAGAGTGATGAAGAAAATTTGGAGAAGGGTAGTTTGCAATAAAGTGCTACAACTAGGAAGTTGGTGATTGTCTCCCATACGTCTTCTGAGGAAGGCTCATTTGATGAAGAAAGAGTACTTGAGATTCTTGCAAGTCCTGAAAGTTTGAAAAGAGTTGGTGAGTTGTATCTCATTATTCCATCTTATGATCATGACATTATTGAACAAGCGTGTGTTACATATTTTATCATAAACAATCTTGTTCCTTTAAATATTGTTGATCTACTTCGAAAAGTGTTGATATAGTTGTTGATTAAGTAGATGCCTACTTTTATTGGTGATGATGATTGAATCCAATAAACTTTGCACTAAAGGAAATGTATTAGAGAAGAGGATTGAAAGGTTCCTAAAGGCAAATCATGATCTTAAGTTGAACTTGGTTAATTTTAGGTAGATGATGGAAAATGCATCTCACTTGTTTGTGAGGTAGAAGAAAAGAGAATAATATGTGAAATTATTCTATGGACTCAAGGATGCCATAAGATTGCACTTGTCCACTTTTCTCAGGTTATTGCATGATGCGAAAAGAGTTGAGCAGAGTGTCATTAACATAGATGTCTTCGATATTGTTGTGAGTCTATGTGTTGATTGTGAATGTCAGAGTAGGATTTTATCTACTAATATTTGTGCTTGGAAATCTTGTTTTATTGGTTTAAAGAAAAGGTACAAGGACATTTGTTCTAGAGATGTTTGATAGGTATTTCTATTTTCTTTCTGGACCTTTAGTTTTTGATCTATATGGTTTTTGGCTTAAAGAGTCACCCTTTGTCATTGTTGTCAAAGGGGTAGAAATAAAGGGATATGTCTATTGTATAAGTTATATTTTTCCATCAATGATAAAAGGGGAGATTTTTGCACATATGGATGTCATTTTTATCATTGATGTAAAACCTTTGTTGTTGGTGATCCAGATATATGTATATATGTTCAACTACTACATGATGTATCTAGTTATTGGTCTGGATGTCTATTTTTATGTTTCTATGTTATAGAGTTATTTTTATAAAGTAAGGTGATGATTTCATATATTTTTTAAAGTTTGGCATTCCTTATCTAGCCCGGAAGTAATTCTATTCTTTTTTGTGCCTTCTCTAGTGAAGCTTGTTGTGGTCCAAAATGAATGTTTGGATTGATTTGCTCATCATGACTATGTTGCAGATCAAGATATTTTAGCTCTCTTGGGGTGAACTATTTTAATAGGTCTGGAATAAGATAATATGTGTTTAACAGATCAATTATTGTGTTGGTTTGTGCATATTGGTCTGAGTGGTTGTGCATAAAGTTTTTTGGTGTTAATTGGAAGGTGTGTCGACTTGGTGTGAATTTCATATTCTTTTGGCTGACCTATTGAAGTTTATTTTGGATTCGCCTATTATATTGAGGGAATTGGTTGTGTTGGATAAGTATGTGATAGATGAAATAAGTATGGTTGTGAGAAACAATGGGAGTTGGATGTAAGTGGTGGATGCAAAAGTTGTGTGAAGATTGAAAGATGTGTTGAGTAGACAGATGAGTATACATAGTGAATTGTTATTTGTATTCTAATAGATGTTTTTTTAATATAGTTTGATCTATTATTTCCATTATGTTGTAAGGGAAATTTTGTATCTTGCCTTGAAGAAGTGATCTTCAACTGAGAAAGTCTCTATTTGTATCTTTCTTGAGGTTGTGTGCCTCATTCTAAAAGTTTGGAGCAATAAGATATTTTTGGTAGGAAGCCTTTGTTCATTGTAAATCAATTATTATATATTGTGAGTTCAATCTCACCATGGTTTTTCCCAGTTTGGGTTTTCTACGTAAAAATATTTGTGTTATTGTGAGAGTGTTTGATGTTTGAGTTGTTTACTTTCATGCACATGTAATGGGTTATTTGTTGCTATTTAAATTTCTTATCATGATTAAGTTTTTGTAAATGATAATTCACCCCCCCATCTTCTGATAGAGTTCCATAGGTTCTCTTCATATAGGAGTGCCACCTATTTTCTCTGCTACAATTATTTATTTTGTGATTGCTATTGAACTATCTCCCAAAAAAATTTACCTCACCAAGTACTTCACTCTAGTTTTCTCTTAACACAATTTTCTAAATTTTGTGCTAAATGTTGATCAAATTACCTTAAGTACCATTCCCAATTTATTTTACTTGTATCCTATAAAAAAGTCAAATGGTAATGATGTCTCTGTTGGTTTACTTTTGCAATGCAATTAACCAAGATTCTAGACTTGCCAAATAATTTTGGCAATTTAAAAGAAATAAATCATTATGAATACCCCCAACTAAAGCTTTAATTTGTCCTCAAATTAATTACTTACTAGTAGGAGGTACACAAGCTTTTAATTTTGGGATTTGGTAATGATTATGACAAGTGAATGAATAAAAATACACAAATTATAAAGTAAAAAATAATATCAATTATGCAATAAATGATGTAATGCTTAAAATACCTCCTTAAGTTTTCTAATGTGATATTTGACAAGCAGATAGCTATCAAGAAGTGGAGGAGATGGTACTTGGAGTGAAGTTGGGAGTGATTGATGTGATGATAGTCAAGCAGTTGAATCATGTGTTGAGATTATGATGCAACCATGTGGTAGACATTTGAAATTGGTGGAGAAACCACTATTGTGTTCATGAGATTAACAAGGTACCACAATATTAATATTAGAAGTCACTGTTTGTCAAATCCTATTTCCTTTGATGCATGTGACATGACAAAAAAGACAATGACATGGAGATCTATAGTGGCTATGTGGGCATAAAGTTATGTCCCATTTGTAGTATGATGTTATATGTCTTGATTGATGTGTGTTGTTGCATGCTCCTTAATACCACTGAAACAGAAAAAAGTGAATGATTTTTTGTGTAGTGTGTGCATGTGATAGATAGAAGAATTATTTGGATGGACTGGCAATAGGTGAACTATGGTTCATCCACAAGTGGTGCATGGGAAGAAGATGTTGGAAATGAGAGTGGTGTTGATAAGGGTGTTTTAATGATATCATTAAATAGGGTTGAATGAATGGGTGATTCATGTGGTGAGATGAATTGTTACTGAAGGTGAAGCAAAGACTTATCCTTATTATGGGGTTTCTTTTATAATTTGAGTTTATTCATCTTCACCATTAAGGAGAAACAAATTGGTTCTACCATGGTGAGTTGAATAGATCCATTTGGAAATGTTTGTTGAATATCATGGGGCCCTAACCATTGTGTCTAGAGTTTTCCTTTTTGGTCCTTATACCTTGAATCATGTAACAAGGCCCAATCTCCTTCATTGAATTCCTTGGTCTTAATGAATTGATCATGCCATTTGTCTCATTGCTTATGCATGATCTCAATGTTGAATTGCTTCCATTCCCCTCTCATCAAGTGCATTAAATTGATGTAGATGATCCTTTTTTTCTTAACTAAGATCCATATTCAATTCTACTACTAGGCAATGCATTATATACTCAAATTCAATAGGCAAGACCACCTTTTTGTGGTAGACTAGCTCATAAGGTGTAAACCTTGTTGTTGTCTTCCATCTTGTCCTATACGTGCAAAATGCTTCAAGAAATTTGGCCTCCTAGTTCTTTTTATATAATTAAATATTCTTATTCAATATGTCTTCAAGCTCCTTGTTTTTACTTCCACCTTTCCATTAGATTATGGATGGTAGAGTGTGGAGTTCTTTTGTCTGATTTCATACTCCACCAAATGTACAATCAAGTCAGAAGTGAATTGTGGACCTTGGTCTACTACTATCACCCTTGGAAAACCATACCTTGTGAATATATTCTCATATAAGAATTAATCAACCTTAGTATCTCTTGTTGTCTTCAAAGATTTTACTTCTAGCCATTTAGTGAGATAATCAATACATAGAAATACATAAGATTTTGTGTTAGAGGTAGGTTCTATTGGATATAATGCCCTATATGTCAAATGATGTTATCATGAGTTGGGATTTTAGGGGCCATTCATCACTCCTTGTAGGTCTTCCCATTTTTTGGCATCTATCACATCTCCTTTTGTATTGGGAAACATTCCTTTATATGGTGGGCCAATAATACTTTGTATTGAGTATCTTGATTGATGTCCTCTAGGCTACAAAGTGTCCACCACAAGGTTCATCAACCTAGGATTTTAATATATCAAACATTTCATCTTTACTGAGACACATATACATGACATTGTCAAGCCCTATATAGAATAAATAAATAGCTATCCAGCAGTAGAAAGAGCTGCGCTGGACCAATTATTTCTTCTCCTTGGGTGAAAAATGTGGAGATTTTTTCCTTGCAACTATGTTATTATCAATATGGTCATACCATGGAGTATAGATCGATAAGGAAAATAGATGTTCATCTAGAAATGAATCATCTACTACTAGATTTGTGGAGTAGGTTGTCAAACTTGAGAGGAAATTTTCTACCACATTAACCTTTCTAGGTTGTCAACAATAGTGATATGAAACTCTTGTAATAAGAGAAACCACTTACCACTTTATTATTGAGATAAGGTGTTATTGCATGCTTCATGTGAAAAAGACAAATTAACCAACAATATAATACCTAAGTTTATTTATTGCAAAAATGACAAGTATTTCCTTCTCTATGATTGTATAGTTATCCTCAACCCCTTTCAAGTTCTTACTAATGTAGTAAATTGCATATTCAAAATTGCCTTCCTTTTTTTCCCAAGAATGCTCCAACAACAAAGTTAGATGCATCCATGTGTATGTGGAAAGAAAGAATTTAGTTAGGTACTCTCAGTACTAGTGCTTTTGTGAGAGATTTCTTTAGTGCTTCAAATTATAATTCCACTTCTTCGATTAATAATGTGAAAAGAGGGGAAACAATCTTACTAAAGTCCTTTATGAAGTGCCTATAATAGCTAGCATGCCCAAGGAAGATCTTGACATCCTTTTACTCTTGTGGTATTGGAAGTTCTAAAATAATCTCAATCTTTGTAGGGTGACTTGAATTCCATTGGCTAAGACAAAATGACCAAGTACAACACCCTTTTCCATGATTATATAATATTTTTCATGACTAAGGGAAAGGTTCTTGTCTTGACACCTCTGAAGTACCTTAAACAAATTTTCCAATGCCTCATAGGATTTTCCAGAAGTAGTAAATTCATCCATGTAAATTATCATTATATCATGGGCGTAGTTTGAAAAGGTGTTCAAGACAGCTCTCTAGAAAGTGGATGAGGTATTGCATAATCCAAAAGATAATATTGAGGCATATGTACCCCAAGGGCATGTGAAGTTAGTCTTGTTTTGGTCCTCAAGGGATATCTGAAGCTAATTGTAACTGCTAAACCATCTAGGAAGGAGAAGTATCTTTTGCTAGCTAGTGAATCCAAAACTTGATTAATAAAAGGTAGGGGAAAATTCCCCTTTTTGGTTGCTACAATTAGCTCCCTATAGTCTACAGGAACACTCCATTTTCCTCCTTTTTAGGAATAATGACTAGGGGTGATACCCATTTCCTATTTGAAATAGGGTAAATGAAGTTTGCATCCAAAATCTTTTACAATTCAACCTTAGCTATTATATTCCCCTAAGTTCTAGATTCATCCTCCTTTGTGGCTATCTTACTGGCCTACAACCCTCATTAATATTTATCTGATGCATGCATAAGCTAGGATTAATGCCCTTTATATCATGATAATCCCATGAAAATGTATAAGTGTGAGCTTGCAACATCTTTAGTATGTCAACATGTTGAGATGTGGTCAATTCATTGTTGATTTTGAGTGTCTTACGTAGAGACACTTTTATAGGGCTAGTTGCTATCATGATTGAGGTAATTTTAGACCAGACATATTAAGACTGTATCTATGTGGAAATATTTAATAAAACACACTTGATGTAGATTCATCTAGACAAGAAGCCATGAAGTCAACAAGTTAGACAAGATAGAAACTCCTCTTGCCACAAGTCAAAATCATAAGACTTTTGCAAAATATGAGAAAGAATTTTGTCTTCATCCTAAATTTCTATCATAGGCCCTCTTGATTGTCATGATAATTTGGAAATAATATTGATCCTCATCCTCTAGGATAGACCATATGGATTGTTCTATGTTATTATGGGTTGATCTAGAGGATAAATGACCAATTTATTGTTCTATGTTAACATGGGTTGATCTAGACGAGAAAGAACCAATTTTTGGTCTCATTATCATTAGAGATTTTAGTATTGCTCTAGAGGAGAAAGAACCAATTTATTGGTCTCATTATCATTAGAGACTTTAATATTGCTAGACATGTAGTCAATAAAAGTATCAACAGTAGCCAACCATTATTTCTCAAGAATTAATGAATAATCCCTAGGTTGGCTCTGGGCTACAAAACCACAAAGTCACCAAGGTATTCCAATGAATTCAAGGTGAACACCAAGTCTTCAATTATACCCTCTAGTTTAATAATGAATTTATTTTCTATTTGCAAGATGGTTGGTGATGGAATTATGTTTAGCAGTTGGAGGGTATTCATTGTCTCCTTGGTCATGACACTTATTTCTGCACCATGATCAATTAAAGTGTTCTCAATAAGGGTTCCATTGATATGCACATTTACAATAGATCTACCAGGGTTTGAGTATTTAGGAACTACTAAGGTACCCAACATGATATCAACAAGTTACCCTATAATATGGATAGTTTGAGGGTCCTTATTCCTTCTCCCTAGGAATTTAAGGCATAGTTCCTTGATGACCTTGGTATAAATGGATACTTCTTTAATAGCTTGAATGAGAGAGATCTTGACACAACCATTCTCTAATTGTGTCATAAGATCAAATTCAATATTAAGATGGTATTTTTGTGTAGCCAACCTCTTTAGAATGGGGAGTTACTTGTTTGTGATTATAACATGTAGTTAGGCTGAGTATTGTTAGTAGCATCTATTACTGGTTCATCATTAGCTAATTTTGGGATTTGAGGGGATGTAGGACCAATAATTATTTCTTGAGTGAATATGGAAATTATTGATTTCAACCACATAGGTTGAATACTATGTGGCCTCATTAGAGTAAGCATGTTGAAAAAGTTTATTGTTAGGATTGGGTGTATGTTGGGCATAAAATTATAGTGCTCTTTGTTGTACAAGAGAAGGTGTGTTCTAATTTGGCATGATGGCTGGCTACTGAGGTATTGTAATAGGCATGAGCATAGGGTGTTGGGTCAAGTTTTGTTGTTGCTGTGGGTAAGACATGTTAGACTACTACCAATGTTGGTTCTCTCTTCAAGGTTGTGACCATGGATTCTAAGGGGTCTACCACTGATTATGGTTTGGATATTAATATCTAGATTTATGTGACCATGCCCCTTTATGCGGCATCCAGTTTGATGAGGAACTAGCTTTCCATAGTGGATTAGGCATAGAGTTCCAAGGTTGGTAATTCTAATTTGTAGCATTTAAATTAACTCTGAGGAATGAAGGATTATAAGATAGGAGATTGAGAGGTATGCCTTGTTTTTATTATCATGTCTTCTGCTGAGCAATATAAAAAATCCCTTCATCTTCCAAGGTGCAAAACTCTGGTCAAGTCCACTTTTCCTTAGAGGTAACAACTGTAGACTAGAAATTTGCAATGCTAAGATTTTCCTAGGATAACCACCAAATATTTGAATCCAATCTAGCATCTAATCTAGCCTATGAAGAATATGATAAGGGAGAATAGACCAAAAACCTTAGATAAACAAGCATGCTATGATCAAAGAAACAAAGATATTTTGATAAAATTTAATGAGAGTAAAATAGCATCATCAACTATAAGAAATGGTCATAGAAATCATAGAAACAAAAGCATAATAACATCAAATACAAAAATATGAATCAAAATCTTTCTTGAAGATCTCCATAGTTATCAAGTCTCCTTCAAAATTTTGGTAGAGTTTCCCTCAAAATATACAAGCATAAAATAAGATAAAATAAGAGCTCAAGTATTGTGGCTAACCAAAAAGGGAGGCAAATATTTTAATTTATAGACATGTAGGGAAATTGATCAATGGTTGAGTTCAAATTGAACACAAAAGATATTGAATGACTCATATCTCGTAGGATAAACTTTACCAAAGATAGGGAGAGAGTGGAGAATCTAGTGAAAGGAATTGGAGGACAAGTGGCATTGACTGCCAAAAAGTAGAGAGAGTGGGAAGGTGAGTGAGAAAATAGGATTTAAATAACACAATTATTTAATTTCATGAGTAAGAGGGGTAATAGTAAACAAATATTTATGTTTTTACCTGATTGATGAGTGAAAAGATAAATGGCGAGGTAAATGTATTTATTTATTTGATATAGAGGAATAGTTAGTTAATTAAATAATAGAAATTATTTAATTACAAAAGACTTTAGAAGAAAATGATGGGAATATTTAATTAATTAAAAATAAATTAATTATGAGATAAATGATATTTAATTAAATAATATAATCACTCAATTAATATGGAGAGGGGGGACTATTAGTAGGTTGATTAAATAATTAAAAATTATTTATTTATGGACAAAGATTGATGATTAAAGGAATGTTAATTTTTAGTGTCTACAATAACAACCTTCTTGCATTTGCAATGGGACTTGTTTTGTGTGTAGTGGGGCAATACTTTGTGAGTGTTGGTTCAACCTCCTCTTATTTTTTCTTGATATGCATGGTGTCCAATTGCATGACAATATGACTGATGGCATCCTCCTTCATGTTGGACATAAGGTTCCTGAGCTCAACTCTAGAGACACCATTGGATGTCTTGGTAGTAAGCATAAGTTTGGAGATTTTGTTTTTCCCTCAAAGTAGACCAGGAGTAATTCTAGGCATGCTTACATATGTCATCAAATAAAACTTGACATATATCACTTCTCTTTATCAAATTTATTTCATCTATGCATTCCTCGGTGTCTCCTCTCAAAAATACCAACTTGAGGGATTTAGGAGAGATTTTATTCTATCTATAATTCTTCAAGAAAATTGGAATCTCTCCACATAATCATCAAGAGGATCATCCTCCTTTTGGGATATCCAAAAGATATCCCTCTTTTTCATGTCTCCACCCCTACAATAATCTTGATATTTTTGCAAACAAATGTCCTTCATTGTGTCCCAACTTGTAATTGCATAGTGCCCATCCCCATGGACCATCTCGACACAACATCCTTCAAAGTTGTTTGGAAGAGCTTTAGTATATGGGAATTAGTGTTAAAGTCATATCTATGGAAAAAAACATCAATGTCAAATAGGAAAGTATTAGGGTCCTATATTATTAAGACATAGAAGTTAAGAAAAGAAGATGGAGGTATGTTCTCAAGATCAACAACTCTTTCCTAGTTATAAATAGGGAACTCAAAAGTAACTGGTTTTGTAGGGTTTTGTACTTTTGCATTAGCCATTATTATAAGTGTTTCTTGGATAACTTTTTTTTTTGTGGATTCTTCATGTGATTGGATTTCATTAGAATATGTTGAGTTTCTCAATGCATTAATGGGTCTTCTAGCTCTCTTTTTTTGTTTGGTAAATCTTTTGACCCTCTAATTGCAATTACTCAGTCTTATGAATTCTGTGTGGAGGGAAGTGTAGCATACTAAAATTGAACCCATTTGCAATTTTGACTGCATTTGGCTCTTTACCTTAGTGTTTATACCCCTTGGCCTGATTGAAGACCTAATTATGCACATACACATCACAGATTCTATAAAACTCAAAATACACCTTATCAAGCACTTTAAGCCTACCCCAAAATAGGGTAGGACCATGGATCCATGCCATGGTCCTTCCTAACTTGGGGCACCTCAAAACCCAATGCAATATTTCAAATTTGAGTGAGATTCCCCTCTCCGTGTCGGCTCATGTTGGAAAATTAATTAGTTTTCTCAATGGGAAAGTACATGAAGAGGATTTCCCCTCTCATTTGAGGATCATGAAGAACCAAGAAGCATTGAGCACACACATGAGATCAAGCATTCAAGCATTCAAAAGAAATTGTGCATTTTTAGTCTTCCTTCAAGCCTTGGAGCAGCAATAAAGTCAAGATTCAAGCATTGAAGTGAAGATTCACATCTTATTTCATGGAACCTTAATTTCATGTGGAGGCAAGCAAAAATTCACAAGGAGGTACCATAATTCAATTTTCAGTCATAATTCAACATCTCCCTCAAAACGAGAATCCTTAAAGTGATTTCAATTATCTTTATTTAAATTTCATGGTTAATTCCAAAACATGGGTTTGACCTAAGGCAAGCCCCTATTCCCAAACTTTTTCCCCTTCTTTCTGTGTGCAGGAAATAGGTACAGAGCTATACTCTTCAGAATAAGCTTCATTCATGGAGATGAATCATCCCCTTTTGACATGCAAAAATTTTGGAGGACCATTGTTATGCACCATGGTCCCATCTTTTAAGGAGATTTTTCAAAGATCAGATCTAACTCGACTTATACTAATCAGATCTAGGTGCATGCAAAAAACTAGCATCTGTAGCTCACTGTTTTCTCAATTTTATCTTCATTTTTTCAGCACTTTATCTTAATTCAACATTCCGAATTACAAAGAGAGGAATAACATTTAAAAATTAATTGATCCATTTAGTATTCAGTACTTAATCTAATTTGTGACTGAATCTAGTGGATTCCCTTCCCTCTTTTGAATGTAAAGGTTTCAAGAAAAACTAATTTGGTGATTTCTCCCTTCTATGTTGCAAATTGCCAAATCAAAATTTTCCCCTTTATAGGAAGAAACCTTCCTAAGGAATCCATCTATCACCACATGAAATTATTATGAGGTGCCTTACTGCACTTTTTAGTGAATATTTTGAAATTGATCTCAAAATTTACATCTCCTAGTACTGAAAAATAAAACATCTAGTTAATGAAAAAAAAAAAAATGAAACAAATAACATAAATTAAACAAAAAGCAAGTTAATCTAAACTTAGGAATCCTAAACCTTAAAACCATCCTCAGAAATGGTGTCAAAAATGATTGGTCTTTACTAATAATAATAGGTTTTTGTAGACAACTAAATGCATATTTTTAATGGACCAACAAATTTGCAAATTAAGTGAGCTATTGATTCATAGAGGCTCATTTAATTATTGACCAAGGATGTATATACTTGGATGATGTTAGCATTGTGTGTGCAACCAAGGACTCCAATCCACCTATTAGTTGCATAAAGGGAACTAAGTTCAATAATTAATTGAAATAGAAATAAGATATCTACATAGCAGTTTCAGTGGGTAATTAACAAGTTAAATTAACAGTAGCTGTGGGTAGATAGTATTATAACTGAGTCACAAATTCAACCTACAATCTAAACCATTAAATTTACTAATATATCACATGCATTTAATGAAGGAAGAATAAGCATAACAACTAGTTTATGAATGTAATAAATAGTCAAATAATGTTAAATAGATTTGACAAAATGAGGATTACACAACCTTAAGTGGTGCTTGCTTGAGGAGATGTAACCTCAGATTTGAAAGAAATATTAGCTCAACACATAATTCAATCATTCACTTTATTAGTCTAATTTTTTTATAATACAAGTAGTGACAATAATTTCTATCTGTCCATATATTGAGATTTTAGGTCGGGTCTCTTCCCTTGACTTACCTAGATATTCCTATCTTTGCTGGTAATCCTCCCAGTGACTCTTGGCCGAGTATTCTAGACAAATTTTGCATGAAGGTTGAACATTGGACTCATAGATGGTTATCCTTTGTTGGGCGGGTTCAACTGATCCAATCGGTGGTCCATGCTCTTCCGATTTATAGGTGTATTCTCCAAGTGGCCCCAAAGTGGTTTGTGATGGAATTGGATTCTTTGGAAAGGCAATTCTTATGGGTAGTTAACCTGTCCTCCCATAAATGGTGTCTTGTCAAATGGGACTTGGTGTGCAACCCAAATCAGTTGGGTGGGCTTGGCTTAAGGTAGTCTTCTTTATTTGGGGAGGCTTTGGTGGCTAAATTGTACTAGAGGTGGTGTGTTGAATAGGATTGAGGTTGGGCTAGGATTTTATCTTTCAAGTATATGCGGAGGATCCCGAAGGAGGAAATTACAAGATATCCGCTTGTGGGAAAAGACTCTACAATTTAGAGTACTCTCAAGAAAGGGGCTACACTAATAAAAGAAGGTCTTTTTGGACCTATAAGAAGGGAGAAGAGGTTCCTTTTTTGTTCAATTCTTGGGATGGCTATCCCCCCATTATTGATCAGTTTCCTAATTTAGTGAATCTTTTCTAGAGGTTCCTAGAGGCAGGGTGGTCTAGGGTGAGCGACTTTAAGTTTGTTTATAGGTATGGGCAACTAGAGATGGTGCGGTTGAAGGTTCCTAATGAATGGTCGGTTGTTGATATGGAGGAAGACTGCACTAAGCTTCATGGAATTTTGGCTAGTAGACATTGTAGTTCCCTTAAGGATAGGGATAGACTTGCTTGGTCCCCGAATCCTAGGGGTGTTTTTACTATTGCCAGTGGGTACCAGGAGTCGTTATTCTATTGTTTGGAGGGGAGGGAGGTGCACTGGTGGAAATATATTTGGAACAATTTCTCTTGGATGAAGTGTAACAATTTTGCTTGGACTTTGGCTTTGAATAGGTGTCTTACCTGGGACAATATTCGCAAGCATGGGTTCCATGGGCCTTCCATCTATGTTTTATGTGGTAATGGAGAGGAGGATTCCTATCACCTATTCTTTAGATGCCCTTTCTTGTTGCTTCTTTGGCATTACTGGTGGGGGGTGTGGAAGCACCCCAATGTTCATGTGGATTCTTTGGTTGAGTTTTGGAGCAATCTAAGCAAGCCTTCTATTTTGTCCTCTTTTCTCCAAATTATATGGCATATTGGGCCCATTTTTATACTTTGGCAGATTTGATTAGAGAGGAATAGGAGGATCTTTAGGGATGTTAGACTGTTGGCTCAACAAGTGTGGAATAGAACCATTGGCATGATCCAGGAGACAATGAAAGCTAAATGTGAGGTGAATTTTCCTCTGGATAGAGGAGAGGCTAATATTGTGAGTAGGTTGGGTTTGTAGGAGATGTCTCCTATCTTAACTTGTGTTAGGAGAGGTAGACGTGCTAAGAATAAGGTTCAAAGGATGGGAACCTAGTTTCCTCCTTAGGATGATTTCATTAAGATTAACACCGATGGCTCCTCTCGAGGCAATCTGGGTCCTGTTGGGATTGGGGGGGTTAGTAGGGATTGTGGTCTTCTTCTTTTTCAGTTCATAAAGGGCAACAATCTAATAATTTTATGGAGGGACTTACAATTTTCTATGCCCTAGAGCATGCATATGAGCTGGGGTGGCATAAGGTTATATGTGAATTGGATTCACAGATTATTGTTAATTTGTTGATTGAGCAAAAGGTGAGTGGGATTAATTGGCAGTTGGTAGGGATTGTGCACCAGATTTTATAAATTAGTGCTATGACGAAGAGGGTGTCTTTCATCCACATTCCTCATGAATGAAATGTGATGGTATGATGAAAGAACAAGGATCTGGTCAACTATTGAGAGGGGGGGTGAATAATTAGATAGAAAAACTAACATTAATTTCACCAATCTCAAAATCAACTTCTCAAAGTAAACTTAGAACTATAAATACAATATCACTATCAAGATTAAACTATAAAGCTAAACCATTGTCTGTTTAATAGTAAACAACTTGAAACTCATAAACATACAAATAATTTTACTGACATAAGTAAAACTTCATTTCATATTATTGTCATTTATCATGACTTATCAAAGTGGATTAAGTAGTTAATACAATCAACCATAGAAAATATAACCACAAAAACATTCACCACTTGACACAATATTTTGACATGGAAACCAAAATGGGAAAAACCATGGTGAGATGAGACTCACAAGATAATTATCTAAACTCTTCTGAATTTTGACCTATTAGGAGCCAAGCCTATTAAAGCTTTTACAAAAAGTCCTGTTAAAAACAGATCCTGTTAGGGACCACCCGGTTAAGGGATTGACTATAATGCCTTGTTAGAAGCAATGTTTGTGAGGAGTAACCTTTGTAAAGGATTTAGAATCCAAGCTAATGAACCACCTTGTTAGAGGATTTGAATAATACCAAGCTTGTTAGAGCTTACCTAGTTAGGTGATTTAACTGTTGTAATTGTTAGAAAACAACATGAGTTTGTTGATCTATTTGAATAGCACTACACTTGCTTGTTCAGATCCTTTTCATGCTCCTATCTACCTTTACTCAAACTGTAGATACATCATCCGGTTCATCAACCACACATTCAACTAAAACTTTGCCAACTTTGAAATAAAACAACTCATTGACCTTATAAATTAATCAATTCGGTCAGTAACACAACAAAAACCTAATTCTCTCATAGATATTACAAACAAGTCAGTTCAAGTATGACTATTGGATTACATAACAATCTCTACACATCATTCAAAAAATCCTCAACCACTCCTTGATCACCGCTTCATCAAACTTAGTAACTCATCATGCACTTTGCATTACATGAAATATACTTTCCCATTCCCTAGACAAAAATGTAACCTCAACGTGCCAAAATCACTTTGAAACTCTCTTCATACAACATGCATACATGTCATAATCATTACCGCTCATCATCAGATCATAAACCAATATAGCCAATTCACCAAACTTAATCGGTTAGGGTTTATCAAATCAACAAGTAGGGTTTACCAGTTCAACTCTCCAATACTTAGCAATATCGGTTCACTCCACAAACTTATCTACCGGTTACAGTTCCTTTCACTTAGCTCTTCCTACCGGTTATAAAACATCATTATAACAATAACATTACCGGTTAATTGAGATCAATGACAAAATAACATTTCATTAATGCAATCTTCATGAAAATGCCAACAATCTCCCCCTTTGGCATTAATGACAATACAAATATCAATACCATTGATTGTTGTGATGTGAACAGGAATCCTGGTTTACATTTTACCATGTACTCTCCTTGTCTTCAACTTTTCACTGGTTCTTCTCCCCATAATCACATAGTTCTTCTCCCCCTTTGACAACAATGCCAAATTGAAAGTAAAACATGCAATGTCAAACTTACTGATCAACATCAACAATATGCAACTTGATGCTCCCCCTATTGAATAACTCCACTTCTACACCAATCCTACTGTGAAATTCCACAAGTAGCTCTAGGACTAATGTACTCTACATCATGCTCAATTCACCTCATGAAGGGGTACAACCCCTAGATGACTTCTAAGATACTCAAAAGTAGTATTAGGCAGAGGTTTAGTAAAGACATCTGCAAGCTGCTCCTTGGTAGAAACATGCTCTAAGATCACATCTTTACTCTGCACTTTTTCCCTCAAGAAATGATACTTCAATTCAATATGCTTGGTTTGTGCATGCAAAATAGGGTTCTTGGAAATATTTATGGCACTGTTATTGTCATATAAGATCTTTATAGGTTCTATAAACTTCATCTTTAAACCTTCCAAAATGTGTCTCATCCAGATAGCCTGGGTATAATTCATATAAGAAGCAACTTACTCTGCTTCAGTAGTAGACAGTAAAATACAACTCTAATTCTTTCTACTCCATGAAACAAGTCTTCCTCCTAGAAATAATGCTCCACTGATTGTACCCTTCCTATCATCAACATTACCTGCCCAGTTTGCATCTATGTACACCTTCAAGTCAAATTTTCCTTCATATGGATAACATATCCATAGTCAACAATATATTTCAAATATCTGAAAATCCTCTTGGTTGCTATCAAATGTGTTTCCTTCTGATTCTTCTGAAATATAGCAACTAGACCAACTGCATGAGATATATCCAGTCTATTGTGAACAACATAGTGCAATTTTCCAATCATTGACCTATACTCTTTCTCATCAACAGATGTGGTATCATCTTCCTTAGACAACTTACAACTTGTAACCATTGGTGTCCCAACTGGTTTACACTCATACCAAATGTCTTTAATACCTCCTTCACATACTTAGACTATGTAATGAAATTACCACTCTTCATTTGCTAAATTTGCAATCCTATACTTTTTTTATCTCTCCCACTAGAGACATTTCAAAATCACTTTTCATTTCATTTGTAAAGTCATTGCTCATGTCATCATTCCCTCCAAATATGATATCATCTACAAACACTTCACTAACCAGTATCTTATCTCCTTCAGATTTGAGATATATGTTATTATCTTCATTGGTTCTCTGAAAAACCTATCTTCATCAGGTGTGAATGAATCCTTTCATACCATGCTCTCGGTGCTTACTTTAATCCATATAAAGCTTTGTGCAACTTACATACCATGTCTTTCTCATTAGTTAAAGTATAACCATCTAGCTACTCAATGTATACTTCTTCTTCTAGTATTCCATTCAAAAATATTGACTTCACACCCATCTGATATACTTTGAATCCCTTATGTGCTGCAAATGCAAGTAAAGTTCTAACACCTTCCAATCTAGCCACTACTGAAAAAGTCTCACCATAATCTTCTCCTTCTTCTTGTGCATAACCTTTATAAACCAATCTAGCTTTGTTGCGAACTACAACACCATCTCCATTCAACTTGTTCCCGAATACCCACTTAATACCTATCACATTTTTATTCACCGGCCAGGGTACTAGGGTCCATGTATTGTTATTCTCAATTTTTTCTAGCTCCTCCTCCATAGATTTAACCCAATGATCATCACCAAATGCTTCCTTAGTAGTTCTAGGCTCAATAGTGGAGATCATGGAAGAATTCTCTCTTATTCTTCTTCTAGTTAACACTCCAACATCCTTATCTCCAATAATCTATTCAGGATTGTGATTGAGTCTCACATGCCTGAAAATAAAATGATCATTATTTCTTGGTTCATCTTCTTCATTATCATCATCTTCTTTTGAATCTACCTATTCTGGTTGAACTGGTACAACAACATTCTCTTTCCCAGTTTCAGGTTTTACAGGTTTTGGTTCCAAAAACAAAATGCAAGGATCTTCATCCTTTTTCTCCACACTGGTTTCCACTGAGACTTTAGGATATTCATCCACTCAAACATCAACACTCTCAATGATTCTTTGTGTCTGGTTGTTATAACATTTGTAGGCCTTACTCTTGGTGGAATAACTGATAAATATACCTTCATCACTTTTAGCCTCAAACTTGCTAACATAGTCACCTCTCTTAATAAAACATTTGCTGCCAAATATCTTGAAATAACTAACATGAGGTGATCTACCATAATAGTATTCATAAGGATTCTTGTCCTCACCTATTTTTACCAAAATCCAATAAATAGTATAGATAGTTGTGCTGATAGATTCTCTTTGGAAAGTTTTCATTACACCTCGTTATATCAACATCGTCCTAGCAACTTCAACAACTAACCAATTGTTTCTCTCTAAATTACCATTCTGTTGTGGTGTCCTCGATGTAGAAAGCTTCTATTTGTTGGCATATGTGCAAAATATGATGACATGATGATATTATGTTGTCTTTGATGTCAATATGTTGAAGAGTGAATTGGTAACATGATGAAGAGTGAATAGGATTATTGAAGTTAAGCAACTGACAAAGAGAACCGGTATGATGTTGTGAACTGACATATGTGAAAAAGTGAAGTGGTATGCTTGTCCAAGTGAACCAGTATGATGTTGTGAACCATAACCTATATGTTAGAACAAGAACCGGTATATGGAATGTTTTGTATCTAGGGTTCATATGGCATAACTACCAGCTGGTAGTCTCAGCTTCAGGGTTTTCGGTTGAAGTGGTTCAAGCCTATGTGTTTCAACTGATGGCATTGTGTGATGAATTAGGATTGTAATGAAGATCAATTCATGTTGTCACGTCAGTCTTGTGCACGTGAAGGATCTTGCATGAAGGAGATTGATCCTATCTACCTCAAGAATATGTGAAGTCTCTGCAAATGATGGAGAACGTGTGATGGGTTATCACCTCCAAGAAGCGGTGAAGAACGAATGATGGAGAATGTCTTGAGATCTATTCAAGACCATTGTATTCAAATGCAAAGTGTTCAATGGTCAGGATTGAACTGACTAAATTTCTCAACCTAAGTGTTTAGGGTTTAGTGTTTATGCTACTGACCTATCTGTTTCCTATAAGGTCAATGTGGTGTTTCATGTTAAGGTTGTTGGAAAATGTTGTGTGTGTATCTATGTGTAGAGATACATGATTCTTGCCAGACTAGTTGAGAGGATTGATACCTGCATAGTGTGTGTGCAGAAGGAAGGAACTGAAGTGGATCTACATTGGTATTAAGTGCTATTACCAAATCATTGTAATACCTATTGATCTCTAATCACTTCAACAATTGGAAAATCCCTTAATAGTGTAGCTTTAACCAGCTTGTTGTAAATCCTTTAATAGGGTGACTCAAAGCCATTGAGTTCATAAAATCCCTTAACAAGGTAACCTCTAATAGGGTTTAACCCTTAACTAGGTATTCTAGCCATCCCTTAACCAGGTGATCCCTAACAGGATCAGTTCCTAAAAGAACCTATTGTAATAGTCTTTAACCGAACTAGGCTTCTAATAGAGCAGACTTCTAGAAAGTTCAAAACAACTTGTGGGTATTCATCGCCACCATGGTTTTTCCTAGTTGGGTTTCCACGTAAAAAATATGTGTGTCATGTGTGATTTCCTTTTCATGTGATGCTTTGCTATTTTCTGTCAAGCGGTGAATCATGCTGATCTAGCAAGTTATTATATCTCCGATGATAGATTATTTGTTTATGCATAAGGAAAAAGTGGAAATGAGGGAGTAGGTTGTATGAAAAGAAAAGAAGATTGACCGGTTCATGTCTTTCACAGATTGATTGTGTTTAACCAATAGTAGTCTGGTTTGGACCGGTGTTAGGGATTGCCAGTAGTATACAGTCTACAATCAAACCAGTTCAGGAAAAGTTTTTGTGCCTATACTGATTCACCCCCCCACTCTCAGTATCAGTTTGGTACTCACTATTCATCACTGAGCTATCAAATGGTATCAGAGCATCCTCCAAGTCCTCTGTGTTGTAACCTTAGCTGCTTGAGGGAAAGATCCTATTGTAATGATGAAGAGGGAAGGTCCAAAGTTCAATAGAGATAACTTTAAAATATGGAAGGACAGAATGAAGATGTACATCAGAAGCATGTGTTCTCAACATTGGAGCTATGTTGAGAATGTTTATGTTATCCCTACTGGTACTCTCATCGATGACCAAAAGAGAGAGATTTAGGAGAATGGGCAAGTCATGGAAGCCCTAATCAGTAGTTTATCTGACATTGAGTTTATTGATGTCCAAGATAAAGAAAATCCCAAAGAATATAAGTACATGTCTTATGGCTAAGTTTGATGATAGCTAGATATGGCATAGGAGACTCTACCATGTAAACTTTGATAACATAGTAAAGGTTAGTAAGATCAAGGCAGTTAGAGGACTGCCAATGTTGAGAAAACTAGAAAATCCTTTGTACATAGAATGTCAACTAGGGAAAATGTCTTCCTCAACCTTCAAAGGTAAATCTTTCACTGCTGACAACTTACTTGATCTTGTGCATACTGATTTGTGTGGTCCTATGAAAACTAGGAGTGTGCAAGGAGATAGGTATTTTATGATTCTTACAAATGATTGCTCAAGAATGATGTGGGTCACATTCTTGAAAGACAAGTCTGAAGCCTTTGGAAAGTTCAAAACTTTCAGAGCACTGGTAGAAAAGGAAAGTGGTAGAAGAATCAAATGCCTTAGAACTGATCAAGGAGGGGAATTCACTTCTGGTGAATTCAACAAATATTGTGAAGAGAATGGCATCAAGAGGCAACTGTTTGCCCCTCGGACTCCACAACAAAATCTCAGACTCCACAACAGAATGGCCTAGAAAAGAGAAACAACCGAACTATGGTTGAAGTGGCTAGAACTATGTTGATCCAAAGATAGGTCGTTCACACCTTTTGGAGAGAAGCGGTGAGCACTGCAGTCTACACAATGAACCCAGTACTCATCAAGAAAGGAAAGGATAAGACTCCTTATGAGTACTAGACTAGTAAGACACCAGTGGTAAGCTACTTCAGAGTGTTTGGTAATAAATGTTATATCAAAAAGAGTGAACATTAGAGCAAGTTTGATGCTAAATGTGATGAGGGGATATTCCTAGGGTATTCCACTAAGAGAAAAGATCTCAAATGTTTCAACAATAGGACTTAGAGAATTTTTGAAAGAATCAATGTTAGGGTTGATGAAAACTTTGAGAAATTAGAGGAAACCGGTAGAGAGCATGTAAAAGATGAACTGGTAGTAACCTTCTGGGAACCGGTTGCAAATCAGCGCGGTACCAACAATTATGCTCCTACACTGGTAGATGTTGATGAAGATGAGGATGATGAAGAAAAGCAAGAGGAAGCTGTTAAGAACATACCTAGGTATGTCAAACTCAATCATGATCCAAAGAAGATCATAGGAGACAAAGATGCAGGAATTCTTACAAGAAGAAAGGTCAGAGAAAGCTCATGTATAATCTCTGAATTTGAACCTAAATCATTCAAAGAGGCACATAAAGATGAAGACTGGATCAAGGCAATGGAGGAGGAACTTGACCAGATAGAAAAGAATGGTACATGGTCTTTGGTACCCAGACCAGAGCATAAAAATGTCATTGGAACCAAATGGGTTTTTGGAAATAAGCTAAATAAGGATGGCACAGTGGTAAGGAACAAAGCCAGACTAGTATGTAAAGGATATGCCCAAGAAGAAGGAGAAGACTATGGTGAAACCTTTGCTCTAGTAGAAAGATTGGAAGGAGTTCGTATGCTTCTTGCATATGCAACTTTTAAAGGATTCAAGGTATACCAAATGGATGTAAAATCTGCATTTTTAAATGGAATACTTGAAGAGGAAGTGTATATAGAGCAACCAGATTGGTTTACCCTATCAGAAGATAGTGACATGGTGTGTAGGCTACATAAAGCCTTATATGGACTGAAGCAGGCACCAAGAGCATGGTATGAATGCTTGCATTCCCATCTTGTGAATATTGGATTTGAAAGAACAAGTGAAGATAGCAATATCTACTTGATGACATAATCTACAAAGTATTTGTTGATGACATAATGTTTGGTGGAGATGACAAGATGAGTCATGAATTTGTAGATGAGATGAAAAAGGAGTTTGAAATGTCACTCATAGGGGAAATTAAGTTCTTCATTGGACTGCAGATTCAACAAATGAAAAATGGAATCTTTATTACTCAGTCCAAGTATGTCAAAGAGGTGTTGAAGACCTTTGGCATGGAAGAAAATAAGCCGGTTGGTATACCAATGGTGACCGGTTGTAAACTATCAAAAGATGATGCTCAACATTGGTAAATGAGAAGGAATACTGATCAATGATTGGTAAGTTGCATTATGTAGTGCATAGCAGACCATAAATTGCACATGTAGTGGGTATTATCACTTGGTTTCAGCAAAGCCCAAAAGAATCCCACTTCGTAGTAGTCAAGAGGATTCTTAGATATCTAAAGGGAACTATTGACTATGGGTTATGGTATCCATACAATAATGATTTCAACCTAAAAGTGTTCAAAGATGCTGATTGAGCTTGTAATGTAGATGACTGAAAGAGCACAACGGGTGGTGCATTCTTTCTCGGTGGTAGACTGGTCTCATGGATGAGTAAAAAGCAGAGTTATATCTCTTAGTCTATAGCAGAAGCAAAGTATGTTGCTTCTTGTATGAACTGTACCCAGATTATTTGGATGAAGCATGTATTGAATGGATTCAAAGTTCCTATATCTGAACCAGTAAGTATATTCTATGATAATACAAGTGCAATTAACATATCCAAGAATTCGGTTTTACATCCTAGAACCAAGCATTTTGAACTCAAGTATCATTTCTTGAGGGAAAAGGTTCAGAACAAAGAGGTGGTATTGGAACATGTTTCCAGTAAGGAGCAGTTAGTAGACATATTCACCAAGCCTCTATCGAAGGCTACTTTGCCTATCTGAGAGGTGAGTTAGGGGTGCCACCCCTTCAAGAGGTAACCTAAAGGTTTGTGCTCCACATCAGTCAGATCTTACTTTGCTATATTTTTTCAGTATTGATGTGTTGAAGGATGCTACTCCTCAGGGGGAGCAGCATAGTGGAACAGGGAAGCTTGTGCCTCCACTTTGGCATTGTTGTCAAACAAGGAGAAGATGTGAAGTGGAAAAGATATCTATAATATTAAGGAGAAGATGTGATGTAGAAAGAGAGATATCTTTGTATATTGCCATCAATGCCAAGGGGGAGATTGTTGGCATATGTGCAGAATATGTTGACATGATGATATTGTGTTGTCATTGATGTCAATATGCTGAACAGTGAACCAGTAACATGATGAAGAGTGAACAGGATTATTGAAGTTAAGCAACTGACAAAGAGAACTGGTATGATGTTGTGAATCGGCATATGTGAAAAAGTGAAGCAATATGCTTGTCCAAGTGAACTGGTATGATGTTGTGAACCGGAACTGGTATGTCAGAACGAGAACCGATATATGGAATTTTTTGTTTCTAGGGTTCATATGGCATAACTATCGGTTGGTAGTCTCAGCTTCAGGGTTTTCGGTTGAAGTGGTTTGAGCCTGTGTGTTTCAACTGATGACATTGTTTGATGAGTTAGCATTGTAATGAAGACCAGATCATGTTGTCACATCAGCCTCGTGCACATGAAGGATCTTACATGAAGGAGATTGATCCCATCTACCTTGGGAATGTGCGAAGTCTCTGCAAACAGTGGAGAATGCGTGATGGGTTATCACCTCCAAGAAGTGGCAAACAATGAATGATGGAGAATGTCTTGAGATTTGCTCAAGACCATTGTATTAAAATGCAAAGTGTTCAATGGTCAGCATTAAACCAACTAAATTTCTCAACCTAAGTGTTTAGGGTTTAGGGTTTATGCTACCAACCTATATGTTTCGTATAAGGTCAATGTGGTGTTTCATGCTGAGGTTGTTGGCAAATGTTGTGTGTGTATCTATGTGCAGAGATACGTGATTCTTGCTAGACCAGTTGAGAGGATTGATACCTACATAGTGTGTGTGTAGAAGGGAAGAACTAAAGCGGATCTACATTGGCATTCAATGCTACTACCAGATCATTGTAATACCTATTGATCTCTAATCACTTCAACAATTGGAAAATTCCTTAATGGGGTAGCTTTAACTAGCTTGTTGTAAATCCTTTAACAGGGTGACTCAAAGCAATTGAGTTCATAAAATCCTTTAACAAGGTAACCTCTAACAGGGTTTAACCCTTAACTGGGTATTCTAGCCATCCCTTAACTGGGTGATCCCTAATAGGATTGGTTCCTAACAGAACCTATTGTAATAGTCTTTAACCGGACTAGGCTTCTAACAGAGCATACTTCTAAAGAGTTCAAAACAACTTGTGGGTATTCATCCCCACCGTTGTTTTTCCTAGTTGGGTTTCCACGTGAAAAATATGTGTGTCATGTGTGATGTCCTTTTCATGTGATGCTTTGTTGTGTTCTGTCAAGCGGTGAATCATGTTGATCTAGCAAGTTATTATATCTATGATGATAGATTATCTATTTATGCATAAGGACAAAGTGGAAATGAGGGAGTAGGTTGTATGAAAAGCTAAGAAGATTGACTGGTTCATGTCTTTCACAGTTGCACTGTGTTTAACCAGTAGTAGTCTGGTTTGGACCGATGTTAGGGATTGCCAGTAGTTTACAGTCTGCAATCAAATCAGTTCAAGAAAAGTTTTTGTGCCTGTACTGATTCACCCTCCCCCTTCTCAGTACCAGTTTGGTACTCACTATTCATCACTAAGTTATCACTGTTTGATACCATTTTCTTCACAATATCTAGTGAATTCCTTAGAAGTTAATTCACCACCTTGATCAGTCCTCAGACATTTTATCTTCTTACCACTCTCTTTTTCAGATAAGGCCTTGAATGCCTTGAAATTACTAAATGCTTCTATTTTATCCTTCAAGAATGTGACCCACATCATTCTTGAGAAATAATCAGTGAAGATCATGAAATATCTATCACCTTGAATAATTTTAGTCCTTATTGGTTGATAGAGGTCTGTATGAACCAAATCTAATAGATGTTCTACTGAAAAAGATTTTCTCTTGAAAGTTGAGGATGTCATCTTTCCCAACTGACATTCCTTACATAGAGCATTAACCGGTTTGTCCAACTAAGGAAAACCTTTCACTATCTTGTACTTACTCACTTTAATAATGTTATCAAAATTTATATAACACAATCTCCTATGCCAAATCCAACTATCATCTACTTTATCAATTAAATAGTTGCTGACTTTAGGATTCAGGTGAAACAAGTTACCTTTAGTGTGCTTGTCGGTTGAAATCAGTTCACCTTTGCTCACATAGATTTTGCACATACCATTCTTAAACTCCAATGGATATCCTTTGTCATTGAGTTGAGGAACACTCAAAAGATGGTGATTTATACCTTCAACCTAGTAGACATCATCTGCATTGCTCTTTCCAATAAGAGAAATAGTTCCCTTACCTTTAACCATGCAGGGTGAGTCATTACCAAATATTACAACTCCGCCATCAAATTCCTTCAAAGAAATAAATTTGCTCCTATCATTGGTCATATGATGTGAACAACCACTATCAATTATCCAATCATCAGAATTATCCATGCATGAAACAAATGCCTTATGATCAGATGTTTCCTCTTTAATGGCTACAAACACAATGTCTTCATTAGTATCACCATCAGATTCCTCATCAGTGATACCACCATCAACTGCAACAAGAAAATCTCTTTTGCCTTTTCCCTTGTACTTCTTGAACTTGTCTCACTTGTGCTCATTATCACCTTTAGGATAGTTAGCAGCAATGTGTCCAATCTTGTTGCATGCAAAAAATTTCAAAGGTAATTTACCTCTATATTTATTGATACCTCTGGGCAATCACTTGGCCAACAATGCTTCAAGCTCAACCAAACCATCTTGATCATCAACTTCTCTGCTAGATCTAGATTCATAACTGTGACTGACATCTCTATTTTTCCTCATAGATGGGTTAGAAATTGAAGCTCTTAATGAAGACTCATATTTCTAAACACTACCATCATAACCATTTAATTCAAAAGTAGTAAGCTTACCAATGATGGAGTCAAGGGTTACCTTAGTTTTGTCAATAGACTTTAGCTCCTGAATGGCTACAACCTAGATAGCATAGACTAGTAGCAGGGTTCTCAATACCTTACTAACTACTGTGGCATCTTCCACTTTACCATCTGCACTCTTGATCTCACCAACTATCTCTTTTATCCTCTGACCATACTGTTGGATATTCTCACCTTTAGCCATCTGTATGTCCTCAAACTTTCCTCTTAGACTCTTCCTTAGCAATCTTCACATGTTCATCACCGCTATAAATCTTTTCAAGTTTCTTCTATACCTCATATGAAGTCTCCAGACCATGGACATCAACATATTCTTAATTAGACAAAGAACTAATAATAGCTTACAATGCTTGATTGTTTTCTTGTTGCTCTTTCTTTTGATCATCAGTCATAATCTCACTAGGTGCAACATATTGAGTACCAACATGTTCCCAGTATTGATTTACAAGACTCTTGATATAAATTTTCATTCTATCACTCCATATTCTATAGTTCTCTCTATTAAACTTTGGACCTCCCTTATTCATCATGCTCTGCAAGATCTTTACCTCAAGCTGTTAGGCTTAGACCTTAGAGGACCTAAGATGCTCTGATAGCAATTGATGGTATGATGAAAAACAAAGATCCGGTCAACTACTGAGAAGTGGGGGGGGGTGAATCAGTAGATAGAAAAACTAACATTAACTTCACCAATCTCAAAATAAACTTCTCAAAGTAAACGTAGAACTATAAATGCAATATCACTTTAAAGATTAAATTGTCAAGCTAAACCGGTTGTTTGTTTAACAGTAAACAACTTGAAACTCATAAACATCCAAATACTTTTACTGACATAAGTAAAACTTCATTTCATATTGCTATCGGTTATCATGAATTATCAAAGTGGATTAAGTAATTAAGAAAATCAACCATAGAAAACATAACCACAAAAACATTCACCACTTGACACAATATTTTGACATGGAAACCCAAATGGGAAAAACCACAGTGAGATGAGACTCACAAGATAACTATCTGAACTCTTCTGAAGTTCTCCCTGTTAGGAGCCAAGCCTGTTAAAGCTTTTACAAAAAGTTTTGTTAAGAACATATCCTATTAGGGACCACCCGGTTAAGGGATTGACTATAATGCCTTGTTAGAAGCAATAGCCTATGAGGAGTAACCTTTGTAAAGGATTTAGAATCCAAGCTAATGGACCACCTTGTCAGAGGATTTTAATAACTCCAAGCTTGTTAGAGCTTAATTGGTTAGGGGATTTAACTATTGTAAATGTTAGAAAACAACAAGAGTTTGTTGATCTGTTTGAATAGCACTACACTTGCTTGTTCAGATCCTTTTCATGCTCCTATCTTCCTTTAGTCAAATTGCAGATACATCATCCAGTTCAGCAACCACACACTCAACTAAAACTTTCCCAACTCTGATACAAAACTGTAATACCCTAAAATTGGTCATCTAAACCATGGCCCCTGATTTCAACAACATCACCAAGGTCCTAACCAAAGGTAATTAAATCAACTTTGAGCACACAATTAATTAATTCTTCAATCATCAAATATTACATGCCAAGTGAAATGGTATATTAATTAAATATTTATTTAATTAATTAAATCATTCTAAGAAAATCATTTTGATCAATTATCCTATTTAATTTATTAAATATCCCAGCATATTTAATCAATTAATAAATTTGCCATTTAATCATAAAAAAGGAATTAATTTATTACAAAAGAGGAATTAATCACAAAGCAAGAGTTAAATTGAAAATAAATAAAAGAATTGAATTGAGAGAAATCAAAATTGAGATATTATTTATTTCTTCTAAATTAAGAACTTGAAATCATAAAAGCAATTAAAAGGAATTTAATCATTCTCTGAAATTGGAACTCAAAGCTTTTAAGAAAAGAAGTTCACTTGCATTGAAAAGACTCTTTTCTTGAATAAATCAAAGAATTACCTATTGTTATCTCAAGTGCATGGAATTAACTGAATTATATCTCTAATGCAAACTCAAACTTATAATTTGAATGCATTTCAATTAAACTATAATTGGAATCTATCTCAAGGTTAACTGAATCTGATTTCTCAATTATTTCAATTGATCCTAAATTGTGCTTTTTCTTGATCTCTCTTGTTATTCTCTATAAATCCAGCCTTCATCTCTCATTCAAAACACCTTGGAGATTTATTATTATAGACTTTTTTCTCTGGAGTCATTGAAGATATTGTGCTTGCTTTTTGAGATTATTTGCATCTTAGTTTATCTTTTTGCATATTTATTTCAATTATGATTGCTTGAATTCATATAGCTTACTATTCATCCATCTAGCATAATTTTGCATCCATTTAGCTTAATATCATGCTCATATAGATTAAATCCTTCGTCTTGGTGTAGTCTAGTCACTGGTATTGCTTATACAAATCTGAGAGCAATCTTATACTCACATCTTTTAGAATGTAATTAGTCAATTTGTTATGGTTTTATTATTCATGCTTATATCTGTCTAACCATACATGTAATGACTTAATTGAAGTGTTGTGTCTTGCAGCTTATAGGCTTATTCCACTTTTTCACACACACATTTCTGGTGCCCATCGTGGGGTAGAAGACTACATCTTTCAGCCTTGGAGACTAACTTTTTTCTTATTTTCAGATTTTTATTTTTTTGGATTTTCTTCCATACAATTTCTGTGAATTGTCATACGAGTTTTCCCGTAGTGCCAGAGGACAAATTGCAAGTATCATGCAATCCTGTACAAATTATCATACGAGTCGGTGAAAATTGTCGTAGGGATCTATATTTTTTGGTAAAAAAAAAAGCAGATTTCATTCTCCAGGCTCTCTATTCAATTTTGATTATACCGATGCTGACCCTGGTTTGTTATCTATCTATCTGAGAAATTTTTACAGCCTAATCATTTTTTACAGAATGCCTATCAAAGAATATGCTTGTTGCACAAAGACAATATGACTACTAATTCGTTGTCTTTGTAGGTTGCCTGAGGAGAATCGACCAAACATCATGTATTCTTTAAATTCATTTTTTAGGCACGTAACTTGCTATTTGGTTAAAGAACAAATCTATATTTTGTGTTTTCAGAAAATTCAAAGAGGTAGGCGAGTATTCTCTTGTCTGTATAGACAATCAGAAATCCAAACCCTTGAGGCATTTTCTTTAAGTTTGAGATTTGTATATCTTTAGCACGCCTGCCCTCCCAAGGAGCTAATAAATCTATATCCATTACGGCCAATGAGAGGGGAATGACCCAAGTGGGAATGGCTAAATGCCAAGTACTCCAACCCACTATAAAACAAATGTGATTTGATGAAAATCAAGTCAACAATAGTGCTCGGGAATAGCTCTCCTCTGTACCTTTGGGTATATTAAACCTTGGTTTTCAAGGGTGGGAGACCTCTTAATTGATTTTATACCTCGATGCACCGAATGGATCCCTTACTAGTTCCAATTAAAATTAGAATCTAATTGGTTCACCTCCGAAAGGGGGGAAAATCTTTGTCCAAGAGAGATAGTAACTCTCCCAAGATACTTGTCATTTTGTGCCCTCATTAGCATTTGGAGTCGGCTAATATGACATTGAGAAACCATTGCATGAGACTCAACGACCATATTCTGATTAGCTATTGGGTGTGTACCTGAGTCTACAAGCAAAGGTTTTCTTCTCTCACTAATTTCCATAGGATTTGCATGTTGTGATTGGAGTTATTATTCATATTACATGTTTTCTATGTTTTCATCCCTCAAACTAAAACTGGAATACCAAAACTGGAGAAAACAAGAAACAAACTCAGTGATCAAAACTTTGTCTATGTCAAAAATAGTCTATCCTATTCAAAACTCTGTTCGTGTCAAAACTAGTCTATCCTAGTTGAAACTATGTCCATGTCAAAACTAGGCTATCCTAGTTGAAACTCAGTCTACCTCAAAACTGGTCATACTCAGTCATTGAAAACTCAAAATTTTGTCTCTATCTAGTAAACAGTCATGCAAGTCTTCCGATTTATCATCCTATTACATATCTATTTCATACGAGATTCCATCAATCCTAACAATCTATCATTTTAGTATGCATTTTGTATCATATGAGACCTTATTATCTCTTGTCCTATTTAGGAAACTGTCATTTGAGCTTGCATCCTCTATCATATGATAAACCATTGCATTGATCAGTTTGTCATTTTAGACATACCCATCTGTCATACGGTACTAGGCAATAACTCATACGAAACACTATTGTCATCATTCTAAAGTTATTAAACCTATCGTATGAATCTCTGATTTTGTCAGTCCAAAATAGTCAAACTTGCCTAAAATAGTCTACAATGAGCATAAAACTGGTTATCATCATCCTAAGAATAAAAAGATCAAAACAGTGTACCTCTACCTTTTGTGTTGCATGATTTTGTCGATCATCTTTCAACTAGTTCAATCAACTACTTATCAAACTTAAGTCACTTAGATAACATCTTATATAGGATAGATCATTCCTAAAACTAGACTGAGTCATAGTCACTTCTCTCAAATCAACTTAGATAAACATCTTATATAGGATAGATCATTCCTGAAACCAGACTAAATCTTAGTTGCTTCTCTTAATCAATACGTTAACCAAACAACTAGCTCTGAATTTGATCTTGACTTCTGCATCACAAACAACTTTAGGTCACATCAGTCAATAAAAATGCCTCTTAAAATCAGAAGTTCTCATAAGAAAGATGCCAAAGGCAAAGGGAAATCCTTTCATATCAGGATAACCCGTTCTACGTAAAGGACCCGCTCACTGATAAACCTTCATCATCAGATATACCAGTTTTTGGTCAACCTTTATCTCCCACTATACTTGGAACATAACAAAATGATGAAGACAACCTTAGTATTCATGGTATCAATAATGATTCCTCATTAAGTGAATCTGAAGACTCTGAACCTCCATAAACTGATATTCATAGTTGTCAAAAGAATAAAGATTTCTGAAAAATGATGAAAGTTATCATGGCTAGACAAAAATAAGACTATTTTCTAGAACTAGCAAAACAAGGTGCTAAACTTCCTACTGGTTATGATGTTTAGACTCTCATCACTAAAAAGGAAGAATCACCCATAATAATAGTACACAAACAATTACAAGCCTTACGGACTGAGATCACATAAATGAAAAACAAGGATAAATCCCCAAAAGGAGACAATATGCCCATTTCCATTTGACAAAAACCTATACATGCCTCCATTTCCTTCATGAGTTGAGATCCCAAAATTTGACAAATATGATAGTAACTCAGATCCCCAAGACCATATTAGAGAATTTTGTGCTTTATGTATGGAGTTCATGCATGCCCAAATGTATCTCATGCGCCTTTTCCCAGGAAGTTTAGGGGGGCAAGCTATGGAATGGTTCTCAAGTCTACCTAAGGGAATAAAAACTTTTGAATAATTAATCCAACTGTTTCTACAACAATACTCCTATAAAATTTGGCACCCCATTACTATGATTGACCTTTGCAATACCAAACAGAAAATAGGGGAGCCTTTTCTCACTTTCCTCCAATGTTGGAGAAAGATGTTCTCTAGATATTCATGGCCTATTCCAGATTCTGAGAAAATGGATATATTCATCAACAATTTGATTCCTAAATTAAAATATAGTATCCAAATGCAAGTGCACCCATCATTTAACAAAATGGTAGATAATGCTATCCGAATGGAAGATGTGATTATAAAGAAAGGAGATATCTCACCTTGGAAAGAAACACAACTAGGATCTGGCTCTAAAGAAAAGAACAAGTATTGGAAATATGGAAAAGACAACAACAAGAACATTGTTAATGATAGAGTGGTAGACACTATTAAAGAAAAAACAAAATCCATGATATTTAACTTGGGTAGTGGCACACAAGCACTCAAAGAAGCTGAAACTGCAGCAAAAAATCCTCCAAAGAAAGTAAAAGAGTGGTTCAAAGAGAAACCTTGGCTTTCAAAATCTAGACGTGAATTCACTCCTCTGGAAAAATCATACAAATCCGCTATCAAAACTTTATTGGCAAATGATCCGATAACCTTACCAGACAATTCTAGGCCAGATGATCCCGAAGTCAAACCAAAATGGTGGAGAGAAAATGAATACTACAACTACCATCAAAACAAAGGTCATGACACAAACAACCACATGAAGCTCAAGCATGAGATTAAAGATCTCATAAGCGCTGATAAAATTGTTGTCGGGAATCACCCGACAAATGCTGATCACAAAGATTTTAAGGACCCTTTACCTATTTACAAACAAGGTGATTCCTCAAAAACAAAAGGAGGTGCCAAAGTAAATTACACTTATACTAGCAATGACAACATCATCAACATGATTGAATCTTCCCAACCTAAATATTGCAATGTGATTATAATCAAAGACAAACAACATGAATCACGACATGCAAATGCTATGACCCGTTCTCAAAATAAAGTCACTCTCCAAGGAGCTAGTTCTTCAACTTCAGCTCAAACACCATCAAACCTACCAACCTCATAAAACAAACAAAAAGAAATAACCTTTGATAAATTTAAACAGCTAACTTCATCACCATCCTCTAGATATAGCATTGTATAACAACTAAAAAGGACAAATGCTCAAATTTCCATCTTTGAATTACTAAAAATCTCTTCTTCTCACAAAGAGATCCTGGACAAAGCGTTGCTCACCACTAATGTTCTAAAAGATTTAGATATTGATCGGTTTCAACCTATGGAGGGTCATCTGACTTCACCTCACTATTTGACCTTCTCTGAAGAAGATGACAGCTCGCTAAATCATCCACATAACCAGCCATTGCATATTGAAGCCATGATCCATAAACATAGAGTTAAACATGTTTTGATAGATGGAGGCACGGGGTTGAATATATGTACTTATAGTCTACTTACACAACTAGGATTTTCTAAAAAATGTCATTGATCTTGCTAAGAAAATAACAATTAAAGCCTATGATGAAGAAGAAAGGACCTCTAAAGGTCTGGTATTATTACCAATCAGGGTGGGACCTCTAGAAAGAGATGTCATTTTCCAGGTACTTGATCTTCCTCTGTCATACAATATCTTACTTGGCAGGTCATGGATTCATGAAATGAAGGAAATTCCATCTACATACCATCAAAGCTTAAAGTTTCCTTATAATGGAGTTGAAGTTAGTATCCCTGCTGATACAAATCTCCCCTGTAATGCATTAAAAAAAGGTGTTAATACCTTTGCACCTCATAATAGAGCAGCCTCTATAGATGAAAGTCTAGAAGCTCTGATGAAGGACTCAAAAAAGAAATTGAAGATTAGAAATACTAGCATGGATGGCTACAAGATAGAACCAGTACTTTCATTCATCTCTCTCCCTCCATCACCGAAATAGTTGGGCAAACCATCAGAGGCTATGAGAACACATACTTTAACTTCAAATATCATACATGATGATCTTTTTGTACAGTCTTCTACTTCCCTGGTAGATGAAATAGAAGAGGATGTTGTTCTTAAGTGGCTTTTCAAGGAAGATAGTCAAAATGAGGAAGTACATCATTGTGAGATTTCCCCAACCCAATATGGTCCTAGCTATAAAATGATCAAACGCATGGGATATTCAAGTACTGGTCCCCTGGGCAAACATTAAGAGGGTATTATTGAACTGATTCAGCAACAAACAAAATCTACAAATGATAAGGCTAGACTGGGATACAATCCAAAAAAGACATCAGACCAAAAACATGCTTCTAAGTCTAAGTGGAAGAAAAGGATATCGCTTTCAACATCACAAGAAGTCAACACTCAACAAACTCAAGCAGAGTGTGGGAAAGAAAAAGAGGAACTAGCAATCAAGAGAAAAGAAACAATCAGTACTCAAGTTTTGATGGTGTCAATACAACAATACAAGGAGTTGAAGTTCCAAAAGATATGAGAGACGAAGTAGAAAGAATTAGAGAATTGTTTGCACCACTGAAACTTCCAGTCACATACACTAGTAGGAAACAAGTAGATGATTCAAAAACTGACTCAAATGAGTATGAATGGGTTCTAGATCACCTCTTAGATACATCCAATACAAAAAATTTAGAAGAGTCCAGTGATATCACATATGATACTCAAGAGTTGATGTGCTTAAAGATAGAAAAGGAGATACAAGAAACCAGACTAAAAAGACAAGAAGACTATGAACAACGGCTGAAAGAAGGAAGAATACCAGAAAAATTTTAATCTATTATATACCCCTCTAATAAGATAGAACAAATCACGTATGGACTACACAAGAAGAATTAGAAGCTACAAAAGCAGAACCAGTCATTAGTCTAGAGGAAGTTGACTGGAGTAGATGACAAGGACTCACTGAACCATCAAGGTTATATCAACAGGTATGTCAGATACAAATGATAAATGAGCCAAATCTTGAAGGAACTTGCAACATTAAAGATGTAGGTGTTGATACCATACATACATTCACTCAATCACTTGAAGAAGACTCAAAAACTTCATCTAATGACTCTGATGACTCTGACAACAGTCCTATTTATGACAATGTTTACTCAACATCAAACTTTGAATCATCTGATGTAAATGATGAGAATCTATCTATTGATCTTGTTACTATCAAACCATGATATGAAGTCTAGTCTGGTGTAGAGAGTGATGCTACAAGTAGGTCTATTAGATTAGGTCAACTAAATATTAACGTGCACTTCAATAAACATGTTCTGACTATTCTTGGTCTCGAGACATTTATGCAAGGTAGTCTTCTAGAACTCAACTTTTTGATTTGCAATTGTGATGACAATACCATGAACTCCCTCGAACCTATCCACACTCTATCCTTGGTACATCCTGAATTAATTAATTGTAGTCTGCAAGACCAACCCATGAATGTACCTACTTTTGCCAATGACTACATGCTAGCCTATTACCTCAACATAGTTGAACCCATGGACTCTTCCACTAGCGAACAGAGTGAAAACATGACTAAAATAGATATCAAGTATCTTAGTCACAAAAAATAGAAAAATAAAAGATCTGATGGCAAAAACCACATTGTGGCGGTGTCAGAATCTAAAAAAGAGAAAATAAAGGACGTACCTAAGGGTGAAAACCTCTCTAAGGTGCCTAAAGGTGAGATAGTTGATATACTGCCAAGTCATTTTCAGGAAAGGCCATCTATATTGATTGAGCCAACTCAGTCAGTGAACATTAAGAGTCAAGAGACACCACACATCATTCACTTAGCTCAATCACTATCAACAAAAGAATTGAAAGATTTCACTCATCTCTTTTTAGAAAAGAAGATCAATTTTGCATGGACGTACTCTGATATGCTAGGCCTGGATCCTGATCTTACCTTGCACCATCTTTCTATCACACCAGGAGTTAAACTAGTCAAGAAAAAACTCTGTAAGATGCACCCTCATGTGGCACTGCTAGTCAAGGCTGAGCTAGAAAAATTGTTAAAAGTTGGATTTATCAGAGCTATAGACTATGCGGAATGGATTTCAAACATAGTACCTATGTCAAAGGTAGACAAATCTATTAGGGTTTGCACAAACTTCAGATATCTCAACAAAGCTTGTCCGTAGGATGATTTTCCATTGCCAAACATTGATATGATAGTCGATATGACTGTTGGGTATGAGATATACTCACCAATGGATAGATTCTCTAGCTATAATCAGATCAAAATAGCTCCTAGGGATCAAGAAAAGACAACTTTCACCTGTGCATGGTGAACCTTTTGTTGGAATGTCATGTCATTTGGGCTAAAGAATGCAGGAGCAACTTACCAAAGAGTGGTAACTACTATCTTTCATGATATGATGCATAAGAATATGGAAGACTATGTTCATGACACTTTAGTGAAGACTATGAAGAGATCCACACATATTCAAGAGATAGGCCTTATACTAGACAAAATGGAAAAATTCAAACTCCGGCTAAATCCAAAAAAGTGTGCATTCAGGGTAACATCAGGTAAATTACTTGGCTACATCATTTCAAAGAAGAGAATCGAGGTTGATCCTGAGAAGGTCCAAGCTATAAAGGAAATGCCACCTCCAAAGAACATTAGTCAAATGAGAAGTCTACAAGGACTTCTCCAATCAATCAGATGCTTTATCTCTCAGCTGGCAGACAAAGCTCAACCTTTCATAAAAGTATTGAGGAAAGGAATAATCTACAATTGGGATCTAGAATGTGAACAACAACTTCAACAAATCAAAGAATACATGTCTAATCCACCAATATTGATGCCAACAATTTAGGGTAAACCATTGATCTTATACATATCAGCTACTGATTCATCATTGGGGGCACTTTTGGCACAACATGATGAAAATAAAAAAGAGAGATCTATATATAACATCAGTAGAACATTGGTGTCTTATGAAATGAACTACACTATAATAGAAAAAGAATGCTTGGCATTGGTCTTTGCATCACAAAAATTGAGACACTACATGTTAGCACATTCCATCAAGCTAGTAGCTAAGATTAATTCGCTCAAATATCTTCTCAACAAAGCAACACTTATAGGAAGATTGGCTAAATGGGTCATGGTTCTTACAGAGTTTAATATTGAATATGTGGACCACAAAGCCATCAAAGGACAGGTGATTATAGATCAACTTGTTGATGCTCCACTTGAAGACACTCAACTGATGCATATAGAATTTCTAGATGAATCAATAATGCACCTTACTCAACAATCACGGAAGATGTTCTTTGATGGGTCTTTCACCCAAAATTGCAGAGTATGAAGCTTTTGTAAATGGGATCAAGCTGGCTATCAAATGGAAGGTTCTGGAATTACACATCTATGGATATTCTTAGCTAATCATCAATCAAATCAATGATACATATCAGACTCAAGATGAGAAACTAATGCCTTATAAGAGAATGGTGGATGATCTCAAGAAATATTTTACTTTTGTATCATTACAGCAGATTCCCAGATCCACAAATAGAGCAGCAGATGCTATGGCCACCTTGGCATCCATACCAGAGTTACAAGAGTCTAATTTTTGCTTTGAATTCCTGGTGGAAGAGTTACATTACCCTACCTATGATTCTCCTAAGTCCCAAATGGTCTATTCTATTACTAGACACAACTCATCTTACTAAAGCCATATTTACTCTTATCTGCGTGACCAGATTATCCCTAAAAATCTTACCCGTAATGAGAAAAGGAACCTAACCTAAAATGCTTCATGGTACATCATCATCGCTAACGATCTATTTAGGTGAGGGTTGGATAGTAATTTTCTCAGGTGTCTAGAAACTGAAGAGTCCCAACATGCATTATCAAAAGTCCATGAAGGTATTTGTGGATCTTATTTGAATGGTCATACTTTAGCTTGGAAACTACTACAAACTGGCTACTACTAGCCAAACATGAAGAAGGATGCTATAAAGTTTTCTAAAACTTGTGAGAAGTGTCAGCTACATGGGAATCTCATACATGCTCCAACAAGAGATCTCTTACCCTTCATTACACATTGTCCTTTTCAGCAGTGGGCCTTTGAGTTCATTGGTCAAATATATCCTGCATCATCCAACGGATACAAGTTTATCATAATTGCCATTGAGTATTTCACTAAGTGGGTAGAAGCAGTTCTGCTCATCAAATAACTGACAAACAAGTAGCCCTATTCATCCTTAACTATATCATCTGCAGATATGGGATACATTCATCCATTGTGACTGACAATGGAGGACAATTCAAGAATAAAGATCTAGACGAGCTCTGTAAGAAATTCAAAAACAAACAACACTGGTCATCTGTATATTACCCTCAAGGAAATGGACAGGTTGAGGCATCTAAAAAAAACCTGTTGACTATATTATACGGAATAGTGAATAAATCTGGGAAGGATTGGCATCTACAGCTCAATCCTACATTATGGGCTTATAGAACAAGTATTAGAACACCTACTAGGGCTACACCTTTTTCTTTGGTGTATGGGTCCGAAGCAGTATTACCTATTAAAGTGGAAATACCATCTCTAAGAGTTTCTTTGAAAGGTCTTGTTACTGATGAAGACTATAGAATATCTGATATCTCAATGATGAACCACTAGTACCAAACCGGTACTGAGAGGGGGAGTGAATCAGTAAAAACACAAATATTGTCCAAAACCGGTTTGACAACAAATACTCCAAATGACTGATAAATAGGGATACTGGTAAAACAAAGTACAACCGGTAACATCCAGTATAGCTCAATCAGTCATGAACTGATCACTCAATAAGCTTTTCTCTTAGCTCAATACCATAGTATCATTATATTCTCATGCATAAACTAGTAAACCTAACCATCAAATCTTCACAATAGTGAGTTCAATATTTTTTATAGATAGGCATAAAACATAGAACCTTCATGTGCTTAACAGATAAAATAGAGCATCACAAGACAAGAGCATTACACATGACAAACATATTTTTCATGTGGAAACCCAACTGGGAAAAACCACGATGGGAATGAATACCCACAAGCTACTTTTTGAACTCTTTAGAAGTTCGGTCTGTTAAGAGCCTTGTCAGGTTAAGGACATTACAATAGGTTCTGGTAGGAACTAATCCTATAAAGGATCACCCAGTTAAGGGTTAAACCCGGTAGGGTCACCTTGTTAGAAGATTTTAAGAACTCAATAGCTGAAAGGATCTCCTAAGCTTCTCTAGCTTCTCAAAACTCATTAGCCTTGAGTTACCCAGTTAAGGGATTTGAAACAAGCTAGTTAAGACCACCCAATTTAAGGGATTTTGAATCAAGCCAGTTAAGGCTACCATGTTAGGGGATTTTACAACTATTGAAGTGGTTACAGATCAACAGGTATTACAATGATCTATTAACAACACTCAATGCTAATGCAGATCCGTTTAGGCTCCTCTTTTCCTTTTGCACATTCACTTTGCAGGTATCTCTTCTCTCCTTTGGTCTGGCAAGAATCACATATCACTTTCCTTGGATACACACTCACAACTTTTTTCCAACCACCTCAGACAGAAACCCAACATCGACCTTATAGGAAACATACAGGTTGATAGCAAAAACCCTAAACCCTAAACCTGTTAGGTTGAGCAATTCAAATGGTTCGATCCTGACTGTTGGATCAT
Source organism: Cryptomeria japonica (assembly GCF_030272615.1). Taxonomy (NCBI): domain Eukaryota; kingdom Viridiplantae; phylum Streptophyta; class Pinopsida; order Cupressales; family Cupressaceae; genus Cryptomeria; species Cryptomeria japonica. The sequence continues at coordinate 472,144,187 of NC_081414.1, forward strand.
ACTGCATTAAATGCAACAATCTTGAATCGATCTCAAGACATTCTCCATCATCCATTATCCACCATTTTCATGGCGGCAGATAACCCATCACGCGTTATCACCATTTGACAGACTTCGCACATTCTCAAGGTATATAGGAATAGTCTTCTTCATGCAAGATCCTTCACGCACACAGAGCTTACGTGGAAACATGATCTATCCTCCATCATACTGCTAACTCATCACACAAAGATCACCGATTGAGTCACATAGATCAGAAACCCCGAAGTGGAAGCTGCCTACCAACCGGTAGTCATACAATGCTTCCATGTGTTGGTTCTCATAACTACATGCTAGTTCACCTTGAACAAATATGCTGCTTCACTTTGGCATATAAACTAGTTCATATATATGTTGGTTCCTCTCTCTTCACCTATCACATGTACCGGTTCTCACCATGTCTCATATTGACATCAATGACAACATACAATATCATTTTGTCATCATGTCGGTTCACATAATGCCAACAATCTCCCCCTTTGGCATTGATGGCAATATACAAAAGATATCTTCTCTGCTTCACATCTTCTCCCCATTTGCTACAGATATCTTTTTGCTTCACTCCTTCTCCCCCTTTGACAACAATGCCAAAGTGGAGGTACAAACATTTCTATTTCATCATGCTGCTCCCCCTAAGGAGTAGCATCCTTCAACACACCAATCAACCAAAACTTTGTCTTTCTAGTACTTGACTGATGTGGAACAATCACTTTTAGTTCACCTCCTGAAGGGGCAATACCCCTAATTCACCTCTCAAATGCACAAATGTTGTTTTTGGGAGAGGCTTGGTGAATATGTCTGCTAACTGCTCCTTACTGGACACATGCTCTAGTGCAATCTCTTTATTCTAAACCTTTTCCCTCAAGAAATGATACTTAAGCTCAAAATGCTTGGTTCTAGAATGTAAAACCAGATTCTTTGATATATTGATAGCACTTGTGTTATCACAGAATATACTTACCGGTTCAGATATAGGAATCTTGAAGCCTTCTAGTACATGCTTCATCCAGATTGTCTAAGTGCAGTTCATGAAAGTTGCAACATACTCCACTTTCGCTATAGACTGAGAAATGCAACTCTGCTTTTTACTCATCCATGAGACTAGTCTACCACCGAGAAATAATACACCACCGGTTGTGCTCTTCCAGTCATCCACATTACCGGCCCAATCAACATCTGTGAATACTTTCAGATTGAAATTATTGTTGTATGGGTACCACAATCCATAGTCAATTGCTCCCCTCAGATGCCTAAGAATTTGCTTGACTGCAGTCAAGTGAGATTCTCTTGGACTCTTCTAGAACCTTGCAGTGATGCCAACTACATGTGCAATATCCGGTCTACTATGCACTACATAATGCAACTTACCAGTCATTGACCGGTATTCCTTCTCATCAACTAGTGTAGAATCATCCTCTGTCAGTTTGCAACCAGTCACCATTGGTGTACCAACCGGTTTGCTATCTTCCATGCCAAAAGTCTTCAACACCTCTTTGACATATTTAGACTGAGTGATGAAGATTCCATCTTTCATCTGCTGGATCTGTAGTCCAATGAAGAACTTAATCTCCCCTATGAGTGACATCTCAAACTCTTTCTTCATCTCATCAACAAACTCATGACTCATCTTGTCATCTCCACCAAGGATGATGTCATCAACAAAAACTTCATAGATTAGAATCCGATCTCCTTTAAACTTCAAGTAGATATTGCTATCTTCACTTGTTCTCTCAAATCCAATCTTCACAAGATGGGAATGTAGGTGCTCATACCATGCCCTAGGTGCTTTCTTTAGACCATATAATGCTCTATGTAGCCTACATACCATGTCACTGTCTTCAGATAGGGCAAACCCATCTGGTTGCTCAATATACACCTCCTCTTCAAGTACACCATTTAGGAATGCAGATTTTACATCCATTTGATATACCTTGAACCTCTTAAAAGATGCATATGCAAGAAGCATATGAACTCCTTCCAATCTGGCTACAAGAGTAAAGGTTTCCCCATAGTCTTCACCTTCTTCTTGAGCATATCCTTTGCATACCAGTCTGGCTTTATTCCTAATCATTATGCCATCCTCATTCAACTTATTTCTGAACACCCATTTGGTGCCAATGACATTTTTATGTTCTAGTCTGGGTACCAAGGACCATGTACCATTTTTCTCTATCTGGTCAAGTTCTACTTCCATTGCCTTGATCCAGTCTTCATCTTTATGAGCCTCTTTGAATGACTTAGGCTCAAATTCAGAGATCATACATGATTTTTCTCTGATCTTTCTTCTAGTAAGGATTCCTACATCCTTATCACCTATGATCTGCTTGGGATCATGATTCAACTTGACATACCAAGGAATGGTCTTAACTAGTTCTTCTTGCTTTTCTTCTTCATCCTCATCTTCATCAGTATCAGCATTCACTGGTTCAGGAACACTATTACTAGTACTAGGTTGACTGACAACCGGTTCCCAGAAGGTTGCGATCGGTTCATTTACAACTTGCTCACTGCTAGTTTTCTCAGTCTTCTCAGAGGATTCATCAACTCTTACATTGCTGCTTTCCATAATTCTCTGAGTCCTATTGTTGTAGCACTTGTAAGCTTTACTCTTGGTGGAATATCCTAGAAATATTCTCTCATCACATTTAGCTTCAAATTTACCCTAATTTTCACTCCTCTTGATGTAACATTTGCTACCAAATACCTTAAAGTAGTTAACCACAGGTGTCTTACCAGTCCAATACTCATAAGGAGTTTTGTCCTTACCCTTTTTGATGAGTACCCGGTTCATAGTGTAGACTGCAGTGCTCACTGCTTCTCTCCAGAAGGTGTGAGCAACCTTTCCTTGGATCAACATGGTTCTAGATGGTTCAACCATAGTACGGTTATTCCTCTCTACTAGGCCATTCTGCTGTGGAGTCTGGGGGACAGACAACTATCTCTTGATGCCAAATTCTTCACAATACTTGTTGAATTCACTGGAAGTGAATTCCCTCCTTGATTAGTTCTGAGACATTTGATCCTTTTACCACTTTCCTTCTCCACTAATGCTCTAAAAGCTTTGAATTTCCCAAAAGCTTCAGACTTGTCTTTCAAGAATGTGACCCACATCATTCTTGAGCAGTCATTAGTGAGAATCATAAAGTACCTATCACCCTGCACACTTCTAGTTTTCATAGGACCACATAAATGAGTATGCACAAGATCAAGCAAGTTGTCAGTAGTAAAAGATTTACCTTTAAAGGTTGAGGAAGACATTTTCCCCAATTGGCATTCTCTACACAAGGTATTATCTGGTTTGCTCAGCACCGGCAGCCCTCTATCTGCCTTGATCTTACTAGCCTTCACAATGTTATCAAAGTTCACATGGCAGAACCTCCTATGCCATATCCAGCTATCATCAAGCTTAGCCATAAGACATGTACTTATATTTGCATTCAGATGAAATAGGTTACCTTTAGTCTACATGCTGGTGGCTACCAATTTACCATCTTTACCTTTGATTCTGCAAACTCCATTCTTGAATTGTAGAGTGAGACCACTGTCATTTAGCTGGGAAACACTTAGAAGGTTGTGTCTGAGACCATCAACCTAGTACACATTGTCAGCACTACTCTTTCCATTCAAAGAGATGGACCCTCTACCTTTGACCATGCATGGTGCATCATTGCCAAAGTGAACCACACAATCATCATACTCTTCTAAGGATAGAAACTTGCTCTGGTTACCAGTCATATGGTGAGAACAACCACTATCAATGATCCACTCATTGGAATCATCAAACCGGGAGACAAGAGCCTTCTTGTCTACCACATCTTCCTTTATAGCAATGAACATAATGTCTTCATTCTCTTCATCTTCTGCTTCCTCATCTGTGACACCTTCATCAACTGCCACAAAACAATTTCTCTGGTTTCCTCCTTTGAATTTCTTGAACCTTTTCGGTTTATCCTTGTTGTCACTATTAGGATAGTTCATAGCAACATGTCCTATTCGGTTACAGGAGAAACATTTTAAAGGAATCTTACCTTTGTATTTACCGGTTCCTTTTGGAAATATCTTGGTAAGAAGAGCTTCAAACTCCATCAGAAACTCTTCATCCTTCATTTCTCTATTCTGATTAGGTTCCCCACTAGTGCTAGCCTCTTTTCCTTTTCTGGATGGTATAGCAGAAGCTTTAAAAGTTGATTCTGTCTTTTGAATACTGCCATCAAAACTATTCAGTTCATAGGTTGTCAACTTGGCTATGATGGAATCCAAGGATGCCTTAGACTTTTCTATTGATCTCAGCTCCTGAATAGCAGCAACCCTTATTGCATAGACCGACAACAGGGATCTCAGGACTTTACTTACCATAGTGGAATCTTCTATTTTTCCACTTGCACTCTTTATTTCTCCAACAACTATTTTGATTCTTATTCCATACTGCTGAATGGTCTCTCCTTCAACCATCCGCATGTCTTCAAATTTTCCTCTCAAGCTCTCTTCCTTAGCCTATTTTACATGCTCATCACCACCATAGATATTTTCAAGAGTATCCCATACCTCTTTGGGATTTTTCTTGTCCTAAACATCAATAAATTCAATGTCAGATAGGCTACTAATGAGGGCTTCCATGACTTGCCCATTTTCTTGTATCTCTCTCTTTTGGTCATCGGTGAGAGTACCGGTAGGAACAACATATACATTTTCAACATAACTCTAGTGTTGAACACCCATGCTTTTGATGAATATCTTCATCCTGTCTTTCCATATACCAAATTTTTCCCTATTGAACTTTGGACCTTCCCTCTTCATCATTTGGCTAGGATCTTTTCCTCAAGTGGTTAACCTTACAACACAGAGGACCTGGAGGGCTCTGATACCAATTGATATCTCAATGATGAACCACTAGTACAAAACCGGTACTGAGAGGGGGGGTGAATCAGTAAAAACACAAATACTCCAAATGACTGATAAACAGGGATACCGGTAAAATAGAGTGCAACTGGTAACATCTAGTATAGCTCAATCAATCATGAACCGGTCACTCAATAAGCTTTTCTCTTAGCTCAATACCACAATATCATTATATTCTCATGCATAAACTAGTAAACCTAACCATCAGATCTTCACAATAGTGAGTTCAATATGCTTTATAGATAGGCATAAAACATAGAACCTTCATGTGCTTAACAGATAAAACAAAGCATCACAAGACAAGAGCATTACACATGACACACATATTTTTCACATGGAAACCCAACTGGGAAAAACCATGGTGGGAATGAATACCCACAAGCTGCTTTTTGAACTCTTTAGAAGTCCGCTCTATTAGGAGCCTTGTCTGGTTAAGGACATTACAATAGGTTCTGGTAGGAACCGATCCTGTTAAGGATCACCCGGTTAAGGGTTAAACCCGATAGGGTCACCTTGTTAGAGGATTTTAAGAACTCAATAGCTGAAAGGATCTCCTAAGCTTCTCTAGCTTCTCAAAACTCATTAGCCTCGAGTTACCTGGTTAAGGGATTTGAAACAAGCCGGTTAAGACCACCCAATTTAAGGAATTTTGAATCAAGCCAGTTAAGGCTACCCTGTTAGGGGATTTTACAACTATTGAAGTGGTTAGAGATCAACAGGTATTACAATGATCTGTTAACAACACTCAATGCTAATGCAGATCCATTTAGGCTCCTCTTTTCCTTCTGCACATTCATGTTGCAGGTATCTCTTCTCCCCTTTGGTCTGGCAAGAATCATGTATCACTTTCCTTGGATACACACTCACAACTTTTTGCCAACCACCTTAGACAGAAACCCAACATTGACCTTATAGGAAACATATAGGTTGGTAGCAAAAACCCTAAACCCTAAACCTGTTAGGTTGAGCAATTCAAATGGTTTGATCCTAACCATTGAATCATACTGCATTAAATGCAACAATCTTGAATCGATCTCAAGACATTCTCCATCATCCATTATCCACCATTTTCATGGCGGCGGATAACCCATCACGCGTTATCACCGTTTGACAGACTTCGCACATTCCTGAGGTAGATAGGAATAGTCTTCTTCATGCAAGATCCTTCACATGCACAGAGCTTACGTGGCAATATGATATGTCCTCCATCATACTGCTAACTCATCACACAAAGATCACCGATTGAGTCACACAGACCAGAAACCCTGAAGTGGAAGCTGCCTACCAACCGGTAGTCATACAATGCTTCCATGTGCTAGTTCTCATAACTACATGCTGATTCACCTTGAACAAATATGCCACTTCACTTTGGCATATAAACCGGTTCATATATATGCTGGTTCCTCTCTCTTCACCTATCACATGTGTCGGTTCTCACCATGTCTCATATTGACATCAATGACAACATACAATATCATTTTGTCATCATGTCGGTTCACATAATGCTAACAATATCTAGATTGCAAGAACTCAAATTGTTGGATGAACGCTGGCAAGTGGCATTTGATCATCTCAGAGTGTATCAAAAGAGAATGTCTAGAGGATATAACAAGAAGGTTCGATAATGAGAATTTCAGGTTGGTGACCTTGTTTGGAGAGAAATCCTAAAAATCAATAGTTTCGAGACAACAAAGGGAAGTTTGAATCCAACTGGTTGGGTCTTATATATCATTACTGCAGTCTTTGGCTCTAGTGCCTATTAGCTCTCAACATCAGAAGGAGAACAGCTCTGTGAACCGATTAACACCATCCATTTTAAAAAGTTCTTCACTTAGTATTCTCTGCTCCAGCAACATGTACAGTTGAAAAATGTCTTGAAAAAAATCTAAAAATCATAAAAAGTTCTAAAGAACAAAATAAAAAATAAAAAATAAAAATAAAAAAGGAAAAAGAGAGAAAATACCTTGGTGAAAACCTGGCAAACAGGCACCTCTTGTACTCAAGCGCTCCATCTATCAATACAACATTGGCATTCCCGCTTTCATGCATCTTTGCTTTCACTTGTACATATTTCAGTCACTTTTGTGACATCCTAGTTCGTTGGAACCCTCATGGCTTGAAACTGATTAATGTCGTAGTCTTAAGGTAATCAACTGAGCAATTTTTGTGTCCTAAGTAGTATCAACCAAGCCATCATTCTATTAGTGATACTCAATCGTCCAATCTGAGTGAATCACCTATCTCCTAACTACTGAAGATTTTTATCACTGAGTACACAAGCAAAACAACATTACTAAAAACAACCACTAAATATTTTGGGCTATGCATTAAATTTTCTTTGTGTGCTGTCTTTTATATTGGTTTTCGATTATTATCCCTCTGAGTAACTTGAGGAATTCTATCTTGACTAAGAGGAGCAAGGATTGGGGGCATAATATTTTCTTTGTTTTCTACTTGTAGGAATGATTCTGATGATCTAGAAACATCTAATCAACTGGGTGTCTGTGATAAGAGCCTTCACATCAAGGTGAAATTGCCACACATACCTTGACTTTGCTTATTTGTATGCTACAGGGAGGTTCACATCATTTATTTGTCTATTTTGAGGGAATTTCTTTATCATGCAATCCGGGTCCCTGCAAAATCTATCCAAGGATATGAACAAAAAAAAGGGTCATTGTAGACAAGATAATTAATATTGCACATGAAAAGAAAGGAACTCTAATCTGCCTGCTATGTTTGTTAACGCTCAGTGATGAAACTTAAGCATTTCAAATCTAGTGACTAGGTTTAGGTTGCATTTCATTTTTCATCTCATTTTGCATTTCATTCTACATTTGTGAATTTAGAGTGATTTCAGTATGATAACAATGATCTCTTTATCTTCTGAATGAGAGTTGGAAGCATCATCATTTCTTAGCTAAGTGGTCTCTTTTTCATCATTTCTCCGATCAAGTACTTGTGTATTGAGATGTTAGCTGCATACATAAGCATTTTATATAGATTCATACATTCATTTGCATTCATATTATTACACAGAAAAAATACAAATTTGCATTACTCATTACTCATTTTTATTCATTTATTTGCATATGAAAAGAAACAAAAACAAACATCCATATTCATTTGCATTACATCCATATTGAAAAGATATGCATACATATGGAATAAAGAATATAGAAGAAAACATCTCATAAATCAATCGACACAAGTACAATGAAATCAAATCCAGATCTCGTATATATAATCATCAATATCTTGGGGTACAAGTGATATAACTGTCATATACAATCTCCCATCGGAGCAAGAATCGTATGGGCTACAAAAAATGGGTGTGTCTACAAAAAAATATAAGAGCTACACAAAAAAATCTAGCTCTATGCCTCTCCCTAATTTCCAAGTGGTGGAGGAAGTGGAGCTTGCTGACTAGGGTCTTGACAAGGTGCCTAAGCTCCCTCAAACTATGCCATGTACTGCGAGTAGGGTACAACTTGCTATGCTACAAGAATAGCTATGCTATAAGCCTTAATGTAATAGGTCACCCGACTGGTTTGGTGCAAGACCTCCTACTGAAGAGCATCTTGCTTTGCTCTCATCTCTGCAACTTGATGATTGCGCTATGCTCTGAGCTCCACCAGCTGAGAATCATGCTCAGCTCTGACATCAACCAACTGATGATCTCTCTCTTCTCTAAGGTCCACTAGTTGTCAGTCTTGCTCCACTAGTTGTGTGTGTGCCACTATCAACTATGACTACAAACCTGCCAAACATGCTCTCATTGACCACATCGTATCCACCCTCTGCTCCCGTACAGGCTCTCCACCTCCATCTCCACCTCTGACTCCCCCTTCTCATCTCTCCTCTATCTCACCTGCTTGGGAGCTACTCGCTCCTCCTCTCCTCCACCCTCTAGTAGCCTAGCTCCACTCAGTCTGACACCAATAGCCCCTAGGGATCCACCCTCTCCTCTCTATTGCTGCCTACCACCAGCTGGTACCCTACTGCTACTAGCACTAGGATCACCAGTTGCCTGCCTCTAAGCCTCGACTCTTTGTCCCTGCCTCTGTCCCTGTCCATGTGCCTACCCAAGGGCATCATCCTTAATCTCCTCTATTAGAGGTGTCTGCTCTGCCAGATCTATGAATCTAGAGAATGGATGCTACTGGAACCAATCACTATATTGGGGCAATACCCCCGCATCTGCAATATCCTCTAAATAGTTCCATCTGAGCCGCTACAACCTAGTCAACTCTTGCATGCCTAGGATGTATGATAACCTAGGTCCCCACCCTCATCTCTCCTCCTTTACATAATGTGCATATGCAGTAAACTCATGTGAGATCCCCTGAGATCTACCATACTACCTCATCACTCGAGTAACCACAAACCGCTCGACCACTATCACTGATCTGCCAATGAGAGTCTGAGTCATAAATAGGTCTTTGCGCACAACTCTTCAAGGCTCAAGACCCCTGTAAGGTCTCCATATGATAACTATAAGATTATCTAACTGTCATCTCCAATACTCTATCTTGCCTAGATGGGGCTGAGTAACATATCTAGAGTAGCTATATACGATGGGCTATTGTGGATCTTTGGCATCATCCATAATCGGTCTGCAAACTGGGAGGTGCTCACAGGCCCATACTTGTAATATCAAAAACCACCACAGCCATACTCTTCCCCTCTCGATATACCACCTCATGCATCTCATGATACATGTGCACCGAAATAAAAGAACCCCATCCTAATCTCTAAGGGTGCTCCACAAGCCTCTCTAGCATCCTGCCCCAGCCGCATAAGAAACCCTGTTGTCCCCTGTCAGCATAAGGAAACAACCAATGAATCCTACTAAGATGCATGCTAGTGGAAACTTCTCACTGTACCTAGCCATCATGTCATCCCAACTGATAGACTATGTCAGAATGTCTGCATCATGAAATACCTGCCTCAAAGCTAGTAGGCCAGGACGTTGTGCTGAATCATAATCCACCTTATCCCCAGCAAATGGAATCCGAAGAATCCTATATACATCCTCAGGAGTGATAGTCATCTCCCCAATTGGCAAATGAAATGTGTTCTTCTCAGAATGGAATCTCTCTACAAGTGTTGTGAGCATCCCATGATTCACATGGATATCTGGCATCTGTAAAAGGTGAGTCAATCTGCACAAATCAATATGTACTCTACCAATATTAGATAACTCATGAACTAATGTCATAGTCGGTGGATAGACACATCTAAAAAGAATGTGAGGTATTTGAACCTGCAAGAATCAAACAAAAGATCATTAGAAAACATTTCAAATTATGCTATAAGACAAGTAAAACACCACGTAAATCCAAAACAATCAATTACAAAATCAAATTTTCAAGTTTGCACCCTAAAAAATGCTCACTATTTTTCAAATGACATAACACAGTAGAGGTAGAAACTCATACGAGTTAGGACTGTGTATAGGATGACAAAAGACTCTAATACGACACAAAACAAGCTCTCTAAATGACAAAATGGTCTCTTTTACACCAGCTCGTACGATACAAGGGTAGGTATGAAACAATAAAACTAATGAACTTAATTTACAAAACAATTTCAAATAGTTTTTCATACAACATAGGATACCATCTCGCACGACAAAACGACAACATCCGACTTTTACATGCCTAAAAACTCAAAAAATCAACCAAAAAATTCAAAAATGAAATGATTAAGAGGCTTAAGATCGATCACTTACCGCTGGCTCATAGTTTCAAGATTGATTATGTCGTCTCTAGCACTCGAATCGATGCTCCTGTGTGGGAACCACCATTTTTATTTGCAGAAGGCTTTTTAAATTTTTTAAAATGGAGGGTTAAAATGAATTGAAAACGACACTTCCACCCCTTATTTAGCCAAAACCCTAATTTTTCAACTTGCTCCGATGGACATGAAAATTGTACCCTTAGCTAATTTGCCCATCTTGATTCCATTTTCGGGATCCAAATCAAAATTTGAGATCATTATCCTAGTCAATTTCAATACAAATTGGACCACTTAGCACTTTTCATCAAATGCTCATTCTTTCTTCAAATTGAGCTCATTTTCTAATGAATCAATGCTAAATCTCAATTTTATTCTACAAATCAACTTTGCGCTCAATTTCTCATCAATCAATGTTAAATTTTCAAATATTCCGCTGAATCAATTTTTGTGGTGAAGTCATTATCATTGCTAAACAATTGCCTAAAATCGTATACCCTTGCTATCTTTCAATTTATCTCTCGAGGGGCATACTCATGACCTTATGACCTCACATCTTCAATGTCGAGAAAAAATTCAAATATTCATCAAAAGTCAAGCGAAAAATCTTTTTTAACTAAAGAAAATAAAACAAATTCTTATTGCTAAGGAGCATCTCAACTTTATCGCTTCATATCAAGTTGAGATCTCTCGATCATCTGAATCAAATCAATCGCTAGGGGCATATCGCTTTCATCGCTTCAAATCAAGCTGATATTTGTCTTCATCTGAATCAATCTCTTAACATCAATCAGTTTTATTGCTTTTCATCAAGTTGATTATTCATTTAAACTCAATCAAAAGTTTAAAAAGTATCTTTGATCACACGCTCAATCTAAGCAAGTGTTCAGTTTCATCGCTTCAAATCAAGCTGAACATTTTATCTTCGCTCATCGTGTCTTGATCCATCAAGTTCAAGACCGATTTTATCTTCGCTCATTGTGTCTAGATCAATCAAGTTATAGATCAGTAAGATCCGCTTCTTGATCAATCAAGTTCAAGTTTGGTATCTTTTCTCTTCATCCTTCTTAGTTCAATCAAGTTTGGGACTGGTTTTGCTTTAATCAACTCTGTTCATCTTCATTGCTTCAAATCAAGCTAAACACCTTGCTCTTCATCTGGTTCGTGATCAAACAAGTTTAGAACTGGCATCTCCTAGACATCAACTATTAGTTGAACCAATGTGTTGCCCGCACATTAATTCAAAGAGGGGCAAATGTAATACCTTAAAATTGGTCATCTAAACCATGGGACCCTAATTTCGACAACATCACCAAGCTCCTAACCAAAGGCAATTAAATCAACTTTGAGCACACAATTAATTAGTTCTTCAATCATCAAATACTACATGGCAAGTGAATTACTCTATATTAATTAAATATTTATTTAATTAATTAAATCATTCCAAGAAAATCATTTTGATCAATTATCCTATTTAATTTATTAAATATCCTAACATATTTAATTAATTAATAAATTTGCCATTTAATCATAAAAAAGGAATAAATTTATTACAAAAGAGGAATTAATCACAAATAAGAGTTAAAAAATAAATAAAAGAATTGAATTGAGAGAAATCAAACTTGAGATATTATTTATTTCTTCTAAATTGAGAACTAGAAATTAGAAAAGAAATTAAAAGGAATTTAATCATTCTCTAAAATTGGAACTCAAAGCTTTTAAGAAAAGAAGTTCATTTGCATTGAAAAGACTCATTTCTTGAATAAATCAAAGAATTACCTATTGTTTTCTCAAGTGCATGGAATTAATTGAATTATATCTCTAATGAAAACTCAAACTTATAATTTGAATGCATTTCAATTAAACTATAATTGGAATCTATCTCAAGGTTAACTAGATCTGATTTCTCAATTATTTCAATTAATCCTAAATTATGCTTTTTCTTGATCTCTCTTGTGATTCTCTATAAATTCAACCTTCATCTCTCATTCAAAACACCCTGGAGATTTATTATTATACACTTTTTGCTCTGGAGTCATTGAAGATATTGTGCTCGCTTTTTGAGATTATTTGCATCTTAGTTTATCTTTTTGCATATTTATTTCAATTATGATTGCTTGAATCCATGATTGCTTGAATTCATATAGCTTACTATTCATTCATCTAGCATAATCTTGCATCCATTTAGCTTAACATCATGCTCATATAGATTAAATCCTTCGTCTTGGTGTAGTCTAGTCACTGGTATTGCTTATACAAACCTGAGAGCAATCTTATACTCGCATCTTTTAGAAGGCAATTAGACGATTTGTTATGGTTTTATTATTCATGCTTATATCTGTCTAACTATACATGTAATGACTTAATTGAAGTGTTGTGTCTTGCAGCTTACAGACGTATTCCACTTTTTCACACACACAAAAACAACTCAGCAACCTTATAAACAAATCAATTAGGTTAGTAACACAACAAAAACCTAATTCTCTCATAGAGATTACAAACAAGTCAGTTCAAGTATGACCATTGGATTACATAACAATCTCTACACATCATTCAAGAAATCCGTGATTTCTCCTTGATCATCGCTTCATCAAACTCAGTAACTCATCATGCACATTGCATTACATGCAATATACTTTCTCATTCCCTAGACAAAAACTGTTACCTCAACGCACCAAAATCACTTTGAAACTCTCTTCATACAACATGCATATGTGTCATAATCATTACCGCTCATCATCAGATCATAAACCAATATAACCAATTCACCAAACTTAATCAGTTAGGGTTTATCAAATCAACAGGTAGGGTTACCATTTCAACTGTCTAATACTTAGCAATATTGGTTCACTCCACAAACTTACCTACCGGTTACAATTCCTTTCACTTAGCTCTTCCAACCTATTACAACACATCATTATAACAATAACTTAACTGGTTAATTGACATCAATGATAGAATAATATTTCATTAATTCAATCTTCATGCAAATGCCAATAGAATAGAGTTGCAGATTGTTTGGCGAAGTGGGCTTCGGAACATGGTGATGTTAGGAAAGTTGAGGGTTGGGAGCATATTTCCCTGGATTACTGTTAGGACTTGCATAAGATCTGCATTGAGGATATGGATAGTTATGAAGTTGGTTAATTTTTGGTTGGGTATGTTGTTCTCTTCTGGAGCCTTGTGGATCTGGCTTTCGTGTGTAATGTTGGTTTCTTATTATTAATAAAGTTTTTTCCCCTTTATTCAAAAAAAAACTTTTGTTTGTCATGCCCACATTTTTTTGCAAGAAAACCCAGCATTCTTTTTCTTTTTCAAATAATAAAGCACTATCTACCTTATAAACATGACTGAATATCCTCTACATTGGATGATACAATTCATGTACATGTCATCATTTGTGTGAAGATCAAGAAGGAATAAAGGGTATAAGTGCAAATGAGAGAGTAGGGTATCCCAACCTGATCTGCATTGATATTTAGGTCTAACTAATCCAAGTTGATGGAATTATTGTAGATTGAAATTTATGCAGGGTAATTACTACACTATAACATACTATTAAGACATATTCACTTAACATTAAACATTAATCAAGAATTACCTAATTGAGCTATTTTATGTAGTCATTTAGAAATATTGACTAGGTCATTGAAATTCATCTCAATGAGATTTGGTATTCACTAGCAAGTTGTCTATTTAATCCCTAACTCTTAAACGCTAATTCTGCTACATGGTCTCTTAGTGTTGCTATTTGCACCAAACTCATTCTATTCTCTATTGCAAATGTAGGTGATATAGCATCTTATATGATCATATCCATTCTAATATTTGGAGTTGGAATATATTTTGTAACTTATTTTTTTATCACATAAATAGTAATAGCATTTAACAATATAGCCTTTAAATAAAATAAGATGACCATTTAATCTTATTTTTTGTTAGATTTATAAATAAATGATCCAATATTAAAATTATCATATTTCTAACTATGTAACAACATAAATATGCCAAAGGCATTCCATTATAAGAAATTAACAAGCTGACTTTTCTAATCAATGGTTGATATTCTCTGAGTATCGGTGCAAGACGATTGCACCTATCTATATTGTCAAATGAGTTTCTTCCTCCACACATTGCATTCATATGCTATCTGTTAGGTTGCAATAATTGGATTCTGTAATACGCTATCTCTTTCACCTGCTTCATCACTAGGCTACGATGTAAACTATTGGAGTCACTTTTCTCTCACTTTAGTCTATGCCCCAATATAACTAGACTTGTATACTCATCGCACAACCTTTAAAAGCCAAAAATTACAATTTTAGCTCCAAATTTGCAATCCATTTGACATCACATGTCACCAAACCCACACATGACCACTTTTAAATTCCATGCTTATATACAAATAGATAATCAATTAGAATAAGGATAAAAATTATCAATATAATGGACATATTAATTTATTAAGCTTCATTATATCCTTTTTAATAATTAATATTAATAAATTGATTTTAAATTAAATTTAAATAAATTAAAATATTATTAATGGAATTATCATAATATAAATATTACTATTATTGACTTTTAATAAAGAAACTAGTTTTATTTTTTAATTTTATTATTTATAATTTACAAGTTTATGATTTATTATTAAAAATAAAATAATATTATGATTATATTTATTAATATATATTATATTTTATATTATAAATTACTAGATGTCATATACTCATTACACAACCTTTAAAAGCCAAAAATTGCAATTTTAGCTCTAAATTTGCAATCCATTTGACATCACATGTCACCAAACCCACACATGACCACTTTTAAATTTCATGCTTATATACAAATAGATAATCAATTAGAATAAGGATAAAAATTATCAATATAATGGACATATAAATTAATTAAGCTACATTATATCCTTTTTAATAATTAATATTAATAAATTGATTTTAAATTAAATTTAAATAAATTTAAATATTATTAATGGAATTATCATAATATAAATATTACTATTATTGACTTTTAATAAAGAAACAAGTTTTATTTTTTGATTTTATTATTTATAATTTACAAGTTTATGATTTATTATTAAAAAAAAATAATATTATGATTATATTTATTAGTATATATTATAAATTATTAAATATAAATATAACATAATATACAATATATATTATATTTTATAATTAAAACTATTAAATACAAGTTCAACATTTATTACTCTTTTGGAGCCTTCTTCTCGCATGTTTTCTGGGTGAGATTGGGATTTAATTGTATTCACACACAATTTGGGACCATTTCCTGTTTGAAGAACTACAATGCTTTGGTTATTAGAGACAGGTTTTTGGGCACAGTGGTTGTGATAAAATGGGGGGAGATTTGAAGCTTGTGGAGCCCATGGATTGTATAGTGCTGAAAAAAAATAAAACAATCTAGAGAATTTTGGAGATAGGTGGTTTTAGCACCTACATCGAGAAATTGCATGGGGGTAAAGCCAAGGTTAGAAAAGGCTTCATCATAAATTATAATAAGAGGTATGTCAGCCTTTTTGGAAGAGATATTGCCATCAATGAGGACCTGATTACAGAGGTCATTGGCCTCTCTACCGATGGAGCTAAGTTCTACAAAGATAGAAAATTCTCTGAAAAGGTGGTGAAACTCTTCTCTAAAGAGGAGAAGGAGAAGAGATATTTGGTGAGAGATGGGACTACTAGCTAAAATACTATGAAGATTAAGTCCATTTGGGGTGATGTCCTGAAGGTGATTATGGAATATGTCACTCTTGATGGGCGGTATGCCAGAGCTTTTGCCTACCATTTTGCACTCCTAAACCATTTCCGGCACAAGGTGAGAATTTCCTTTCCCTTCTTTCTTGCGAGCTCTTTAAATGCTAGCATAGCTAATCACAAGAAGGATCCTATCAAAAACCTTGTTTTGCATGAAGGTCTTATCCTTCTTATCTTTGATCATGTCAAATCTTTGCCACCTATGACTTCCCCTCCCCTTGAGGTTAATTCTGGCTCGAAGGGTTCTCAGTCTTTGGAGGATGAGTACCATACTGAGACTGATGATGAAGACTTCTCCCCCCTTTGGCCACCCCTAAAAATAAAGGCAAAGCTAGTGTTGTTAAGATTCCTAAATCTAAAAACCCTCACAACCCCAGTCCCCCCCTGTTGGTAATCTTCAAATTGGTGCTAAGCTTGCTAATGCTTCAGTTATTAACCCTTATAGGAAAGGTAAGATTCCCTCTCCCTCTTCTTCTAATGAGTCCCCACCTGATCAAAACTTTGTGAATCACCAACCCTTTCTGAGTTCTCTTGACTCTTCTTCGCACTTGCTTCATTCTGAGAAGGAAATTGTTACTAATGTCTTGGCTTTAGCTAGAGATGGGGTTGTGGATACCTTTAAGATATTTAAGTGAATTTTTCATGAGATTAAGGACATCCAGCTGAAACAAAGAGTCGGCAACAACAACTTGGAGATTGTCAAAGATAAGTTAAGTGGATGGAAAAGGTGCAGGTGTCGAATGAGATAAGCCCCGAGCCTAAGAAGGAGAAGGCCTATGTCATTGATTGCCTTAAAACTACTATAGAGGATTTTGATAATTTCAAGAAAGGCTATGAAGCCAGGATGGCTACAGAGGAAGACCAAATTGCAAAAATCAAGGATTCCATCAAAGCGATTGTCAAAATAGGTCATGGGGTGATTGGTGTCATTGTGGAAAGCTTCAAGAATATGATTTGCAGCCTTGAAGAGCAGTTCCAACTGAAGGATGTGGTGGATGTGGAGACCAATACTGAGCAGGATATCCCCTCGGGACCTAATAAAAGGACTAGAGGTACGCTGAAGAGAAAGGCCACTAGATCTCCTCCTGACTTCTAGAAGCTCAAGAAGATTACCAACACTATGAATGAGATTGAAAAAGAGATGGAACAGTCTATGAAATTGTTGGATTAGTGTTGGTTCTTTGATGTGTCTGTGTTGGTTCTCTGCTAGTTTTTTTGTGTTTGGTTTTTTCTGCTAGTTCCATTTTTTGTTTTTTTGCTCTATATTGTCTTCGCCCCTTTATTGTAATGTGGATAATGTTTTATATGGGGTTGTTCAGTTCTAGTGATTTTTGTTGGCTTAATGCCTTGTTAAGTCTAGACTGATCTTTGTATTTGTTAAAGGGTTTCGAGTCCCTTCAAAACCTATTTTTCCTTAATAAAAAACTATTAAATACAAGTCTATTAATTATTATAATTAATAGTTAATATATTTTTATAGAGGGGAAGAGTATGAGTAGTCACCTTAAACTTCTAAACAATACATTAGATTTAGATGATTTTTTAATTTTTTTTGGTTTACTTTGTATGGGACTTAGGTGTTTATAGCTATTGTTTGGCTTTTGGGTAGCCATGAAAAATGTTATGGGATTTGTGCATGCAAGGATCAAAAAGTGGTCATTTTAAGTTGATATCTGATACATATTCTAGTTTTCCTCATTAATTGTTTATTTTGACCACCACAAAATTTGTACAACTACCTAACACTTATCCAAAAATGCCCCAATAATCTATTGGGTGTATTAGTGGGCAACTAGATGATTTTTAGTGGAGTAACTTAATTAATGAAATCTAATGAATGATTGTTGTAACATGAATGGTAATTGGGCCCCTTCCCCAAGTACAAATTAAAATAACACATTAATATAATACAATATATGATATATATTTATTATGATACAAAATAAATTATATATAATATAATTCTTTTTATTATTATACATATTGCAATTAAATATTATATTAAATATAAATATACATTTATTATACTAATGTATACACATAAAAATTGGTTATGAGCAATTAAATAAATATTTTATATTTATTTTATGTTTATTCTTCTATTAAATAGTTAATTTGAAAAGATTAATTTATTTAATTCATTTCGTGTCGTTCTATTAATTAATTTAATTGAAATATTTTATTAATTAATTCATCTATCCTATTCCTCTAATTAATTAAATATCTAATATTTAATTATCCTTCTAATCAATTAATTAAATATCTAATATTTAATTATTTCCTCCAATCATTTGAATATCTAATATCTAATGATTATTCTTCTATCCTATAGTCTCAAATATTAAATGATTTCTTAAATTATTTAATTTCATTTCCAAATCATCCTTCCATCTCCACTTCATCTTTCCTTTGCCAACTCATCCATCCTGTGGCTAAATTAATTCAACAAATTAAAATAAGTAAAACATTTATTAGCCACTTATCTTTAACCTCCAAATTTAATAAAATATTGTGTACGTACACATATTTCATAACCTTCTTCTATATTCTTTCCAACATCCCTACATCTTAGGAAGGACTTGAGTCCACTTGTCCTCTCATGCCTAAATTCTCTCCAACCATACCTAGATTCTCTTAGTGAGCAACACAGTCAAGGTGAGATGAGTGACACTTATCTTCTCCTTCCCCCTTTCTCTCAACCTTCACCTTTGCTCACAACCACCCAAATTTGTAGATCTGATCATGACCGTTGATCCAGGCCACATCATCTTATCCTCTCAAAGTCTATAAGATCAGGAGTTTTAGATGAGAGAGAGTTAGTCTTCAAGTGAGGTTTCAAAGCTAATAATTTGTGAAAACTTATGCATCTGTGAGTTTTAATCTTGAAGCAAATAGCATAATCATTTAGCATAGTCATTTAGCATTGCATATCATAGCATCAGTTAACTATCAGTTATCAATCCATTCTTCATATGCCATCTTGGAAGCTACTAGTGCTTGTCTAAGAGTACACCATCTGCAACCAGGAATAGTGGAGTTAGGACACAATGAAACATAAATCATGAAGGCAATAATAGTATTTTTATTTCATATGTATTTCATGTAGTTTCATTGGTTGAGTTTGGATTTTTTGTAGCATTTCCTTTGTATTTTGTGAAACTAACATGTTGCAGGTAGTATTCTGATGATGAAATTCAAATCAACACATTTTGGCACCCACTGTGGGGCTCAGAGCCTCATATATTCTTTCTAATATCCTATCTAATTCTTGCAAAAAGAAAATTTAATGCATTTGTAATACAGATTCACACCTATGTGAATTTTGATAGTGCTTTTATTTGATAGGTTAGTGCTTTTGTCCTTTAGGTTAGCGCATGTGTTATTTAGGTCAGTGCTTTTTTCTGTAAATCAACGCATTTAATCTTTAGAACAACACTTTTGTCCTTCAGGTTCATGCATTTGTTAGTTTGGTTAATGCTTTTGTCAGTGAATTCTCGCTTCTTAGTCCACAAAGCAGTGTTTTTGTGTTTTAGGTTAGCACTTCTGTCCTTTAGGTTAGTGCTTTTGAGGTGAAAGACAATGCATTTGTCAGGATGGCACTTTTGTTTACAACTAACAGAATTTTCTTGTAGGTCCGAATGTCCAAGAACTTAAAATTTTCAAACTACTGACATGCATGTGTAGGGTTATTTTAAAACAAATTTCATGCATTTCTTCACCTAGTTAATTAAGAGTTCTAATTTGGAAAAGTAACACATCATGTCACGCTCATTTAGCTTAACTAAGGGGGATAAATTAACAGCATGCAACTTGCATTTTTGAGCGACTTCTTTAAAATAGTTGCACATAAATGTTACAAAAGCTAAAATGGACTTGTGTCTTCTATGCTTGATGAAGTAGTAGGTAAGTATGCTCTCACCATCATACGATGATCAGAAAACTAGAGCTACTTTCTTTTATGTATAACCTTTAGAGGGCCTGCCTTCCCGAGTTGCCTTGAGGGGGCTAGTGAGAGGGGAATGACCCAAAGTGGAAACAAGCTAATACCGAGTCCTTCCAATCCACTCTAAATAAATCATGTTTCTGATGAAAGTCACAAGCAACATGTGCTGATAAGTTCATACTGACACTATGTTTCCCCATAAACCCTATGGAGCATAACCTCTATAGGCTGGGAACCTTTTGTATTTACAGAGCTAAAAGTGTTGCATGTATGGCCACATGACCAGAAACCTTTACTAAAAACCACTTGTACTAGTTGCCAAAATCCTTCTAGTTGTTGGCACAGTAGGTCAGACCTCTGAAGTGGCTCACACACATATGATTCTTAGTAGAGATATAAAGTTTTTCATGGGGAGTTTTCATGGAAATTGGTGCTTGGATGCCCCAGAGAAGTGAGTGCCGAGGGTGGAGCCAGTGGGGTCAAGCATCTAAATATCCACTTTGATAGTGTAGCCTCAGGGCAAACCCCATGTGAGATTCAACAATTATTGTCTCAGCTTGCCATAGGATTTGTACTTCCTTATTCATTTTTCTTTTCAAAAAACATTGTGTCTTCTATGTCTATGACATGTTCAAAATGGTCAAAAATTTGAGAAAATCATCATCTAAAAAAATGAGCAAAAATCCAACAACTTGCTGAAGGATTTGAAAAGAATGCTTGAAACATAATCATAATAGCACTTTCAAACAACCAAACAATTCTTTTATCCCATAAGTTAACACTCTTTTCCACAAGAGTTAGCACAAAAGCTTTTTCACATCTAAAAAGCATATCAAACCAAAATTTCAACATCAGTATCAAAACACTTCTTGAGTAGATTTGTCTCTAAACTATCACACATTTTCAAACTAGTTCAACAACTGGGTCACTAATCCAATAGGCTATTTCCGAAAAGTTTCCATAAGCATAAGCATTCAACAAGCTCTTGATTCAAACATTTTAGGTGCAAAAAAATCAACATCATTGTCAAGTCTCTCATCAAGATATATCAAATCCTCTATCATGAAGATTGATCAATTCATCTTATGTTCATTATCTTGGATATATCTTTCCTATTTTGAACCTAGGTCATATCAAAATCAAAATTGCACCAACATTAGAATCAAACAAACTTGTGAACTATCAGATGCTTATATGACTTTTAAGTATCGCCTTAAGAAAAGAAAACCCAGTTATAAAGCTACCCAGAAAAGAATAAGATTCTTGTATATCAATCGCAAGATGTTATTAAAACATAGGACATTCCTACACCATTTTCATCACTACTTACATGGCTGCGGAACAGAGTTTGATGGAGAAAAAATGCAAGGATGTTCTTTTCAACAAAGAGATGCTTTATCACAATGAACAAACAATAGTGGTAAAATAAACAAGGCATATCTTCCTAAACCAATATCACTTATTAAGTTGTCCTTTGAAAACTTCAAAAAATTTGAAACAATCATATGCCAGTTTGGACTAGAGCTCAATACAAACAACTTAGAAAACAACAAAAACAAATAGAGGAAGAAGATAATCCTATATTCCAAACTTTTGGGTATACCATTGTTGATGAAGAAGCAGTCAATAGCACCATTAGAGACCTTGAGAAAGATTTCAAATTTGAAAGACTAATGAAAAAATTATTGGCAAAAGAAAAAGAGAAATATCTTTTGATGTTGGCAAAATCAAGAGCTAAAGTACCACAAGACTTAACATAGAAATATTGAGACAAGATGGGGAGGCAAGTAACACCCAAAATAGAGATGATCCAAATAACGAAGATGTGAACAAAGAAAATCATGAAGAGACAAGAAAAGAACAGGATGACACAAGAAAAGAGCATAGTGATAAAAGAACTTATAAACAAACAAGGAGAAACTATATGGATAATCCATTGTTAAACCTCACTCAACAAATGCAAACTTTACAACAACAGATACAAGATATGCAAAAGGGAACAAGATCCAAGAAGTATTCATTAGAAGATATCTACCCATATCCTTTTGATAAAAATTTGAATATGGCACCATTTCCACTGCATTGCGAGATCCCTAAATATGACAAATATGATGGAAAATCTAATCCTCGCAATCACATTAGGGAGTTTTGTACTATGAGTATGGAATTTGCGCACAACGAAACTTACCTGATGCATCTTTTCCCTAGAAGTTTAAATGGGCAATCGATGGATTGATTTTCAAGATTATCATCCAGAATCAAATCTTTTGAAGAACTCATGAATAGATTTATTTCACAGTATTCCTACAATGTAAGGAACGAGATAACAATGCCGGATTTATGCAATTTTAAACAAAAGAATGGTGAAGTTTTTATGATCTTCTTTTAGTGATGGAAACAAATGTTTAATAGGTATCCAAGAGATGTACCTGATCAAGAAAAGATGGACATATTCATTGATAATCTTATTAGTGAAATGAGTTATCGACTAAAAATGCAATGTCCTCCCTCCTTCGCCAAGATGATTGAGAATGGTCTGAAAATAGAAGATGTGATGGTAAAGAAAGGAGAGCTAAAATGTTACAATAATTCTTACAACAACAATGACAAACCTAAATTCTAGTCAAAGAATAAGAATGTCATCAATGGAGGAAATGACGATAATAGTGCTATGAAACAACAACCAATTTTTAATCTATCAATTCAAATCCCAAACAATAACAATCAAGAAATCAATAAAGCCAAGTCTTTCTTCTCCAATCCTCACAGGAAATTCACAAACATTGGAGAACCATTAGAATCAGCCTTAAAAACTCTTCTTGCAAACAAACTGATTGTTTTACTAGAAGCAAGAAGTTATGAACCACCAATCAAGCCTAATTGGTGGAATGACAGTCATTTTTGTAATTACCATCAGAATAAAGGACACCAAACAAATGATTGTCAAAGATTGAAACACCTTATCCAGGATCTAATTGATAATGGAACTATCACAGTGGATATCCATAAGACAAATGAATCACACCTAGCTTTCAAAACTCCACTACCAAATTATGACAAAGGTGAACCTTCCCAATTAAAAGATGACAAAGGAAAAGCCAAAGTGAACTACACTTATACATATGATGATGTGGTAAATGTCATCATTGTTAAAGATAATATAACTTCAGAGCCAATCAATGTCATTACGAGAAGCAAAGCAAAGGTCACCTTTCTGGGTATATTAAAAGACTCAACATCCACTCCACAACAATACAATATAGTAGAGAAATTATAAAGAATACCCGCTCAAATATCAATTTTGGAACTTCTCAAAGTTTCACCTATGCATAAGGAAATTTTGGAAAAAGCTTTAGTGGAAACAACAGTTCCAAAAGACTTGGATGTGGATCAGTTCCAAAACATGGTGGGACACCTTATAGTCCCTCATTGCTTATCATTTTTTGAAAATGATGACACGTCCTTGCAACATCCTCATAATTCTCCTTTACATGTTGAAGTCACCATTAATAAAACTCGTGTCAAATGCGTACTCATAGATGGTGGAGCGGGCTTAAACATTTGTGCATTAAATTTAATAAAAGCTTTGGTATATTCAAAAAATGCAGTAGATCCAAAGAAGAAAATAACTATTAAATCTTATGATGAAGTAGAGCGTTCTTCTAAAGGAACCGTCATGTTGCCAATCAAAATAGGACATGTGGAAAGGAATACATTATGTCAGGTTTTAGATTTGAACCTTTCTTACAAAATTCTTCTGGGAAGACCATGGATTCACACCATGCAAGCAGTTCCTTCTACATATCATCAATGTGTAAAATTTCCTCATGAAGGACAAGAGGTCACTATAATTGCAAACTCTAGCCAATATTGCAATAATCTGAAGCCAACACAAGATACAAGAGTTCCACATAATAGAGAGTCGGTATATCCTACCAAATAAATTCAAGAAAAGTTATGGGGAACCTTTGAGAAAAATCTCAAATTGAATGATGAAGGAATGGGAAAATATTTTTTGCATAATTTTCCACTTTCACCTAAGTCATATGGAAAGCCTACAAATATCCAATCAAACACCTCAGAGAAATCAAAAGATATGTTTAATGGAGCATTTGTTAGAGTTGGAACCCTTGAAGAAGAAACCGAAGACAAGGACATTCTTGGTTGGTTGTACAAAGATGAAAATGAAACTATAGCAACAGCTGCAGAAGTCAATATTCCCATAGAACAATATGGCAATGGTTATAAAATAATGCAAAAAATGGGATATGAAGGAAAAGGACCAATTGGTAAATGAAATCAAGGTATTTCAGAACCTATTTGTCCCCACTCACAATCTAAAGAAGATAATTCAAGGCTTGGATATCTCAAAACAAATCAAAAGCAATATAATCATAAACAACCAAAGTGGAGAAAGAAATTAGTCTCTAAAGAAGAACAATGGCAAGAAAAGCTACATCAAGCACCAGAAATAGTAGCCAATAAGAAGAAACAAGAAGAACCTGAGAAACAAGAAGATGAGATTGCAATCAAAAGAAAAGAAGAATCCTATCAACAAGTTCAAGGAATATGAGCAAGTGCAAAATTTGAACAAGATATTCCAGAAGCAGTGAAAATTGAGATGGCGGAAATCAGAGAACTTTTTGCACCATACAACACGCCTATGTGGTATAGTGGTATAGCCCTAGACAATGGTTCAGAGACAGATTCAAATGAATATGAATGGGGTCCAGATGTCTCATCTAGTATATCAAGTGATTCAAATGAATATGAATATGAATGGGGTCCAGATGTCTCATCTAGTATATCAAGTGAAGAAAAAAATGAAGAGCAAGCAACTATCACAAAGGAAGACTTTTTTATTACAAAACAAAATATTGAGTTAGAAAGAAGATAAGAAATAACTCAAAATCCAGAGAAAAGAGGCATATACAAGAAAACAAAAGAAAGGGGATGACAAAGACAAAGAAATAATGCCACAAGAAGCAAAAACACATATAGATCAAGCATCTGGAAATATCAGATTTTTATCAAATAAAGAGCAAGATTTACCAAGGTATGGCAAAACCATAGAAGAACTAAGAGATAGTCAAATATAATTGGCTATTAGTCCAAGTTTGAAAGAAGACAAAAGCTAGAATAAAAATTCTTTATATCATGTGCACCAGTATGTCAACTTCAAAATGCAAATGAATTTATTGAAAATAATCAAGAAGGAACTTGCAGTACTAAAGACATGTGTGTTGATATAATCCATTTGTTTAAGGGACAAATGTCAGATGAAGATCCATTTGAGTGTGAACCACAAAATGCTAATACTAATTTTGTTAGAACTAATTGGAGAATACTTGAGAGAGATAATCCTCAAGATCATTCTATCTATGAAATTACCTACTCTACTCCAAATTATGACCATTATGTCATGAATTTTGAAGCACCTAACGATGACAATGATTATGACTTACCCCTTCTTCATCCTGAATTAATTGATTGGGATAATCTAGAAAACCCTAAATTAGATGTATTTTCCAATGATCATGACTTAGCTGTGTATCTTAATGTTGTCGAACCCATAACACCTAAGATATTTTTCATTGTGGAATCAAGTAACATTTCTTGCAGTCAGGAGAATGCCAAACTTTCCAATCGCAAAATTGAAATAAAACAAGGAAAGAGACCTACTGTTGAAAACCATTTCATGGCAACACTAGATCAATCAAAAGGGAAAATAAAGGACGTATCTGATGGTGAAAACCTCTTGGAGGCACCAAAAGATGGAAATTTTGACATCCTCCCTATGTATTTTCAAGAGAGATCTGCTATTCTAATAGAACCAACAGAAGCAATAAACATTGGAACATCAAAGGATCCCAAGATACTTCATTCTACTGCCTCATTATTAGATAAAGAGAGGAAAGAATACATAGAATTCTTCAGACAAAGACAAATAAATTTTGCTTGGTCCTATGCTAACATGCCTACACTTAATCCAGATCTTATAATGCATCATCTCAATATGGATTTAAAAGCAAAACAAGTTAAACAAAAGCTAAGGAAGATGCATCCACACATTGCTCTTCTCGTAAAAGCCGATCCAAAGAAACTATTAGAGGTGGGTTTTATACGACCTATTGCCTATCTAGAATGGGTTTCAAGCATTGTACCAGTTGTGTCAACCTGAATTTCATCCTAAAAATGCTAACTGTAACAAGTTAGTTTCACAAAATACAAAGGAAATGCTACAGGAAATCCAAATTCAACCAATGAAACTACATGAAATACATATTAAAATAAAACATTATTTTTACCTTCATGATTTAAGTCTCATTGTGTCCTAACTTCACTATTCCTGGTTGCAGATGGTGTGCTCTCAGATAAGCACTGATAGCTTCCAAGATGGCATATGAAGAATGGACTGATAACTGATAATTAACTGATACTATGATATGCAATGCTAAATGATTATGCTATTTGCTTCAAGATTAAAAATCATGGATTCATAAGTTTCACAAATGATTATCTTTGAAAACTCACTTGAAGACTAACTCTCTCTCAGCTCAAACTCCTGATTTTATAGACATTGAGAGGATAAGATGATGTGGCTCAGATCAACAGTCATGATCAGATCTGTAGATTTGGATGGCTATGAGCAAAGGTGAAGGTTGAGAGAAAGGGGGAAGGAGAAGACAAGTGTCACTCATCTCACCTTGACTTGGTTGCTGACAAAGGGAATCTAGGGATGGTTGGAGAAGATTTAGGCATGAGAGGACAAGTGGACTCAAGTCCTTGCTAAGATGTAGGGATGTTGGAGAGAATATAGAAGGAGGTTATGAAATATGTGTACGTACACACTATTTCATTAAATTTGGAAGTTGAAGATAAATGATGAATTAATATTTAAGAAACATTAATTTCCTTAGCCACATGATGGATGAGTTGTCAAAGGAAAGATGAAGTGGAGATGGAAGGTGAGTTGGAAATGAGATTAAATAATTTAGAATTATTTAATATTTGAGACTATAGGATAGAAGAATAATCATTAAACATTAGATATTCAAATGATTGAAGGCAATAATTAAATATTTAGATATTCAATTAATCGATTAGAAGAATAATTAAATATTAGATATTTATTTAATTAGAGGAATAGGATAGATGAATTAATTAATAAAATATTTCAATTAAATTAATTAATAGAAAGACATGAAAATGAATTAAATAAATTAATCTTTTCAAATTAATTATTTAATAGAAGAATAATTATTAAATAAATATAAAATATTTATTTAATCACTCATAGCCATTTTTTATGTGTATACACTAGTGTCAAAGCCGGATAAAAGAATAAGAGTCTACACCAATTTCAGAGATTTGAACAAAGCATGTCTCAAAGATGATTTTCCACTACCAAACATTGATATAATTGTGGACTTATCAGCAGGGCATGACATGTTTTCATTAATGGATGTCTTCTCAGGATACAATCAAATAAATCAAGTCTCGATAGTGTGCCAGAGGAAGATGAAAATCCTAATTGTGTGCCCCCTTGAGAGATTGATCGTGAAATTATTGAAAATTTTGGTTTGAACGATTGATCTCATGATAATTGAAAAGTTCCATCAATTAAATTCATTTGTAAAAAACAAATTAAATTGCCCCATTGAAAAGTATTAATTACCCTTTCAAATAGTAATTATAAAATTAACCAAGGTTAATTTTAATTTCATTTTCAGCCTTGTCAGCTTGTGAAGAAAATTGTCTTAGTGAGGTGGCGAAATGGTGATTCCTTTGGAGAACCATCGATTTGAGCGCGTTCAACAATATCAGCAACCTCCTGCGTATGGGTAGCCTGTATGTATCTTATCTCGAGCTTTGTTTGCAACTTGTACAATTTTTCATGTTTTTTGGCACGTTTTTGGATTGTTTGAATTTTTTGCGATTTTCGGTATTTGGTTAGTGCTTTTGCATTTAGGTTTAGCGCATTTGCATGTAGGTTTAGTGCATTTTCCAATGTTAGCACATGTGTTCATTTTGGTAGCGCATGTGTTAGGAATGTTAGTACATTTTCTTAGATTAGCACTTTTGCATGGTGTGTTTGTGCTTTTGCATCTAAAGTTAGCACATTTGGCTTGTTTCACACATGTTCTTAGGGTTATCGCTTTTGTTAAAACAGTTAGCACATTTGCTTTGTTTAGCGCCTGCGTTCAATATGATAGCGCTTTTGTTAAAAAGGTTAGTGCATATGCTCTAGATGAATGCTTTTGATAGATTTCATAGCCAAAAATCACTTTGTTGATTAGATTTAGGCGTAATTGATGCGCAATTATGATGAATAGGTATTTGATTGATTGATTGATTGATTGATGTTGTTTAATAGATCGATTTGATTTGTTTTGATAGATTAGCTCTAAGAAACCGATTTACTTTCTGATTTAAGAGCATAGCAGAGTTTTCATTGAACTCAGTGATTGATAGAAAACCATGTTGGATAGGTTTAAAATGATTTGATAGCCTAATTTGCTTCATTTTGAAAAGATTGATATGATAGATTAGCGATCTCTTTTATTTGATAGATAGATGAGTGATGATTGATCGAATTCTCTTGGTAAACAGGAGAAACTTGATGTTCTATAGTGTCAGGAGAAATTCCCAGTGATGCGGCACTTAGTGCAAGAGCTTACACAGGTAGAGGTGAGACATATAGATGCTTGTGGATTACACCATCTGCTATACATGCCTGATATTACCCATAATAGGGGATTGTTGATAGTGTTAGCTGAGAGATGGCATAGTGAGAATAACACTTTCCACCTACCCATGGGTGAGATTAGTGT
Source organism: Cryptomeria japonica (assembly GCF_030272615.1). NCBI lineage: Eukaryota > Viridiplantae > Streptophyta > Pinopsida > Cupressales > Cupressaceae > Cryptomeria > Cryptomeria japonica. The sequence goes on from NC_081414.1 coordinate 472,173,433, forward strand.
GAACCTTGAGGATGTGTACAGGATTCTTCATATTCTAGTGACTGGCGAGCTAGTTCAGTATGATTTTTAGGATCTTGTAGAGACAGAGACTTGCAGATCCGTATTTGGCGATGATAGCATCTTGAGAGGAGAGATCTGATGGGAGGATATGATTATGTATTTTGAGACTCTCCCTATGATTCTTGCAGGTTTGATTGGGGGATTTATTTGTCCAGATAGGAGATCTCAAGGTTTTGTTGTTAGGTGGGGTGAGATTCTTCAGAGCATGATGCAGCATCAAACTTGATATGCATGGGGTGTTTGTATGCTTGCTCATTTGTATCATGATCTTCATCAGGTTTTTTATGATGAGAGTGCTAGTATATTGATAGGATGTACACTTTTGTAGATCTGGTGCTAGGAGCATATTGCTATTACTCGGCCTATCCATCATAGAGTTCATGGTGAGAGACAATCATTTGTTTATCTGTATGTAGGTATCCTTACTCAACATAAGCTAGGTAAGATGGATTATTGGTATTGGGTTCTTGATTCACTGGATAGTGTTATTTGGAGACCTTATGTTGATTGTGAGCCATGGATGGATGATGCACAGACATTACCATTTATTATGCAGAGTAGATATCTTATTGGTTGGACTCCATACATTGTTAAGAGACAATTGATGAGTCGCATTCTTAGATAGTTCAATATCATTTGGCCTATTCCTACTGGTGTCATGATATATGCTCAGCGGTATAGAGATAGGAGATATTGGGGACCTTCTTTGTCATTTGAGATTGCTTGCATAGAGTTTCTTGCTACTCCTAGGGTGGCTTATGATATGAGATTGCACATTCTAGATCCTAAGGTTATGACAGATTATGCTTACCACATATTGGCACATCCATTTCCTTGTATTATTGATCTAGTAGATCCTCCTCCTAGATTAGGAGAGGAGGATGACAATTTAGATGATCTAGTTTTTAGGAGAAGGAGATGGAGATGAGAGCTTAGAGTTTCTCAAGAGGTTAGGGAAGGTGGAGATGAGGGTGGGGATGGAGGTGGTGGTGGTAGGAGACCCGGACGGAGATGAGGTTGATTGAGAGTTCATGGAGGACCATTTGGACTAGCTGGAAGGATTGAGAGACTTCTTCCTATGGGTGGGAGAGAGGATGGATAGATTGGGAGGGATACTAGTAGTGTAGTGCCCCACCAGGAACCTCAAAGGAAAACCCACAACAAGGGTGAAACAATTTTTTTTTAAAAAGTATAAACATCATAAGTGCATCTACACAACATGCATGATAACACAAGTGGAAGAATTACACTAGAATTCCTTAAGGGTTACCAATGAAGAATTAACTTCAAGAATAAATTCCACAAAAAAAATAAATCCACATATGCATCATTAACTCAATGATCACAAGGAGCCATAAGCCAATAAAGATTCATCAAAGAAAGATTGAAAGGATACCATATAATTTCCACTTCAATAAGAATTTACTAACTTCATCAAGGAAACTGATAAAAACATCCCAATATAGGATTACATTGCTCTTCCAATACATAGCTTCTCAATAAACATATAAGGATAGATCTCATCCAGTTACAAGGTTACATAAGATCAATGATACAATGATACAATGACCACATAGGTCTACAAATAACAATAATATTCAAATAGGAGATGAAGCATGAGTCATGAACCACAGGAACACCTACGAAGCCAATCCTCGCATGAAGGCACAAATCCATAAATCCGATGGGAAGTGGCACTACCATCCGACCATGTAATTCCCAAATGGAATCACCCCACCGTGCTAGGAGATAGCTGAGGACCCTCAAGAAAGCATAAGCATGACATGGTCGACAAAACTATATGACTCCATGACAACACAAAATGACCCCACAAAATCTGAGTGACTCAACATCACAAACACACTAGTGAACCAAATGAGAGAGTGTCATCACATAGCTTAAGATGGATACCATGGTACAACCTCCATAGGTCCTGACTCACTATCCTGGTAACCTCTCCCAAACCTCTGGTTCCAACTAAGTCTCATGCGGATGCTACCAGCCTTTTGTGAAGACAAGGTGGTTGGTTTGCCATTCCAGGCCTTCTTGCAACATTATGAGCCCTATACTAGCACTCACCTATACATGAGGTACAATTATCTTTATTAATGTTATGATACTACCCACCTAATCAATTCATTAGATTATGATTTATTATCTGAATTTCATTGGGTCATAATGCCTAGCACTTTGGGCGCAGCCCCCAAGTGAAAGCCACTCTCTCAAGGGACACTAAACAAACATGGTCACTCCCCAAGGACCCTATGGTGAAGTAGATAGCCATAATACCACTATCAGAAACAAGTGGTCAAACAAGGACATACTAACTCTTGGCTAACCATAAGGCAAAGATACTACATGGTTAAGACAATAAAGCCAACATATATCTCTGGTCAAAGGTACCAAATATGCCTCCATAAGACATCTGAACCACAGACCAAAGCAAAACATAATACACTTGCAACCTCTTTGATTAAAAAATGAAATAAAACACTCTTGTAGCAGTCACATCTAATCAATTTCTAAATCACTATTACATCAGGAATGAAATCCACATTAAACATTCAACTGGTTATAACATGAATTCCTAACAGGCATTAAATTCATTTCTAGAATATATCCAAATCTACCAATTTGAATCTCTAATTCATGCCTTGATTTCCATTGATAAATTTATTAACCACATAATAAAAATCACATGAAAAATCACCATTTATGCTTAACATAAAACAACCACATCAACATGTTCACTTAATAAAATTAAATTAATTTTATAACACATACCGGTTTGCACCGGTAAGGCACATGGTCAAGTGGTGGCAAAAAACAACCCATAGTAGTGTTGTTGTCGAGGCAACAGATACTACCTATCGGTAGTGTTGCTACCACTAGTAACAGCCCTACTGATCGATAGTTCTGCTACTACCGGTAACAGCCACTGCCGACCTGTAGCGAAACTGTTGACCGGTAGTGCCGCTACCACTGGTAGCAGCCGCTACCAATCGGTAGTAGTCCTATCGATCGGTAGTGCTGCTACCAACCAGTGGTAGTCCTACCGATTAGTAGTACTGCTACTATGTAGCGGTGCTGTCGACTGGTAGTTCTGCTACCTGTGGGTAGCAAACACTATCGACCCACATGATGAGGCAAGCCCATCACGGGAGTAGTAAAGTCTACGGAACAAACAAAAACATGTGCCTCCAAGGCAATCTAAAACCAAAAAGTCACAAAATCAATAACCACAAAGAACATTCCATTTCCATAATTATTTCACGGGCACACACGTACAATGCCAATTTCCAAAATTTCAAGGAAAAGTTTACCAGCAAGGTAGATGGTGAAATAAACACACTAGAAAGAATAACTAGCCAATTCTTGACAGTAAGAAACAAGGATGCACACAACAAACCCAATCTAAAATTCTTTCTTTCAAAAGAAGAGGTAAATCAAGAAGTTATTTGCTATGAACAAATAACACACAACAAAGAAGAAATGAACAATTCCTTTCTTGAATGCAACCATATGCTAATAGCATCTCAAAATCAACTATATCAGGCAATCTTTCTTCCATTTCAACATTCCAAAAAGAATCTACAAGAAAATTGCATTTTCCAATCACGTAGGAAGAAAACTGAAATATACAAAATCAAATCAAAACATCAGAATAGATTATCCAACCTGAAGCAAAGGCAAGTAAGGGAATGAAGGAACACCATTCTTATAACCCAGGTCGAATCTCCAACTCTTCCAAGAAGATTTCTAGAATTTTTTTCTTCTCTCAAAATTCCTCTTCTTCTCCTATCGTGAATCCCCTAGAATGGATGCCCAAAAATATCTTTTAACCTAAGCTTCTAGGTTAAAGTTTACATCCAATCAAATTTAAATATTTTAAAACTAAAAGGCAATCAGATTTATTTCTTCCCAATGATTAAATTTAAAAGGCCAAATGGAAAAGTAAAAAGGGAAGCTGTTATTTATTTATTTTTCCATAAATACTTCCTTCAACATAAACATTCAACCTTTTTAAATGGCTAGGCAATTTATTTAATTCACAAAAATATCAATGCAACTTTACACAATACATTAAGCCATTTAACTCTTTAATCTAGTCATTCATCAATTTAATATATCAATGATCACATAGCATAATAATCAACTACTTATGCCAACATGAGATAGCATTATCCATTTAAGTTAAATAACCATTTAAATAAATGAAAGCACACAAAACAAGGGATGATCAAATAACGACTCGCAAATGACTAAACCAGACACTATGAATCGCATACCAGCCAGATGGGAAAGACAGCCGACTAACAACACTCACACGAGTGTAACTGTAGGTCAAGATGGGGTACCACAACTATCTCCTCTACTCCCATCAGATATATCAGGCATGCTCAGACCTATGAAACCAGGTGGAGTCAATACCCCATACCTACTCGGTACTAGTACCAACAATGTCCTGCACCAAAGAACCACACGTGCATATATATATATATATATATATATATATATATATATATATATATATACAGACACTGCACACACACCGATGAAGGAGAATCATGACGTTCCTTGTCTCATCAGAGTGAGTGAAGGAAAATCATCCCCTCGCATCCCAATACACTTGCAAACACACAACATATAAATAACGCATCACAATATAAGGGAAAAGTGTTAGTCCATGATAAAGATCCATAAAATAACATTATTCATAAGCACTAAGATACTTCATAAAATCATATACCATAAATCCAGATAAAGCATGAAATAACATTGCATAATATCCGAATCAAAATACAATAATGTTCCATAGAATAGTCACTGAAGTAACTCAAAACATACAAAAGAGGTTGATCAAGGAGGGGTACTACAAGTAGGGAAGGGATGAGATCACTGAGAGGGTTTTCATTAACAAGAGGAGGCAGGATGATTGGATTGGATGGGGGTTGTGAGAGAGGCATTGATTTTGGTCAAATTCAGCCAGACCCTAGGGTTATTGCAGCTCATGGTGGAGAGGATGAGGATCCAGAGGATCATGTGCCACTCATTAGATGATGGGTTCTGAGAGCTATCGGATTGAGATTCCAGCAGGTGGATTGGTAGGTAGAGATGAGGGTATTGGGGTTCATGTGCCACAGTGGGATTTACCAGAGAAAGATGCACTAGAGCATGATGTGCCAGAGCAAGAGACCATTGATAGTCTCAGAGCACAGATAGATTAGATTAGAACACAGATACAGACACTCATGACAGAGAGAAACACAACTGTTAGGAGATAGAGGTATACTCAGGGTCTTCTTGATCATATTCACCAGGTTGGATTAGGCACTCTCTCAGCTGATATTATTAGAGCACTAGTTCAAGCTGGGAAGAAGACTTCCCGTTGGTGACAACTATATGAGGATTTAGTCGCAGAGAGCCAGAGAGTAGGTAGTTATCATACCACCATGTTGACGGATACTAGTAGTGGTGGAGTCATGGTGCCTCCTTAGAGGAGTGGTGATCGTGGGAGACAAGAATCTAGAGGATCTTCTCGCCCACAACCACAGAGACAGACAAAGTCAGGTGATAGTGGTACAGGACAACCTTGACTTGACTTTGAGGCACTTGTATTTTTTATCTGATATCATTGTATACTTGAACTTTTATTGTTTTTATGATGATCTATATGCAGACATGGACTCTATATGATGATCTTTTATTAAGCATGTTATTCTATATGATGATGATTTTATATGCATGTTATTCTATGTGATGATGTTCTATATGCATTGATGTTTTTTTTCTTTCTTTTCCTTATGATTATGATCTATATGATGTAATGATAAATATTTTTGATTTTTGATTTTGATGACCTTGGATGTAATTGAAAATGATTACTAACTTTAAATGACATGTAAATGAAATGATCTATATGGGAATGCAAATAAATGGTTGATTTTTTTGTTTTTGATGCACATGGATGCAAATGAAAATGATGTGAAAATGCAAATGTTTTATTCTATATACAAATAATGATGAATGAATCTAAGTAAAAAGATGCAACTAAATGAGTTGAAGTGATTCTAAAAATGAATGCACCTACAATGATCAAATGCAAATTGCTTTTTGTTTGTCCAAGTATACTCAATCTTTATTCGTTGACTGTTGATCTTTGAATAAAATGAAAAGCTTATAGTGCAACTGACATTATGTGATTATAATGCAAATGAATAATGAGCTAATGAAATAATCGAACTAAAAATGATGTTTCCATTCTTCATATGTTATCTTGTAACAGTGCTTGATTTCATCATTGAGCTTTAAAATGTTGTAAGAAAATACAAGAAACTTGACATAATGATCCAAGCTAACTTGAGTATTTCTTACATGAATTTTTATATAGCAATTTAATACAAGAAACTTGATATAATAAGTTAAGATGACCTGAGTATTGCTTGCAGAATAGACAAGGATTATCTCCTTTCATGCATGACTTGGAACGTCCTCCTTGATCTTTTTCCGATCACATCTTGAGACAAGTACATACCTTAATAAGAGATAAACCACAGACAACAATCAAAGAAAATAATCATGCCCCATCATAGCTTCTCTAGTCATGGACGTCCTTGAGTCCCATAGAGTACATGATTAGCAAATAAAATCAAGATATAAACACTGAATCTTGCATGTCATTCACATGTTCTAATGGTCATTAACTAATATAATCATCTTGATGAATGATCTTTGATAATCCTTTATTACTTGCTAGTCGATTCTTCATTTTCTGAGTTTCACGATTCAGTTGTCACAAGATGCCTTGATCTTCATTGCTTTGTTGCTCATTATCTGTTTCAAAATCCTAGGTGTTTTTGGTTTTTCTAAGTTTTCTGAATGTTTTGGATTTTTAAAGATTCAAAAGATCACCTTAGCAAAAGGAATTAGGATTTTCCCCCAGTGGAAATAGAAATTTTTTATGGATATATGAATTGATCAAGATCCAAACCATGGTGGGATACAAATGTAGATTGATTGATTCTAATAAAATCTAAGATAGTGACTACGACAAGTGTGTCAAAGATTGATAATTGTTGGTAAGCTACATATTTTCTACTAATGGCTCAGAGCAAAATATGTGAAAGATGGAGTGGATAAGCTAGGATAGATGGAAGTGATATATGTGATAGGATGGAGTGGATAGGTGTGCAAAGTGATCTCATAGATGGAGGAACTCGCTTTTTAGAGAGCAACTATTTATGAGGTTTTCACCATCTAAATTTCTTGGAATTTTTTATTTGTTTTGATTTGTTTTGATTTGTTTTGATTTGTTTTGATTGATTTTTTGATTTTTCACTATTTTTTTGCTTTTATCTATTTTATGCTTTTTAGGGATTTTCTGCTTTTCTGATTTTTACTGATTTCTTCAGGACTTTATATGCTTTTTATTGATTTTTTTTTGGGACTTTATATCTCAAGCATAGAATTTCTTGAGATTAATAGAATTGATAGGTTCATCAAACCAATTACCTTCAGGGGTAGATAACTTGTATGCTCCTGATCCATATGCTGCTACTATGACAAAAGGTCCTAGCCAAATTGGTTCAAATTTTCCCTTCTTTTCTTGGTCTTGCTGATTTCTTGGATTCTCCCTTAGAACTATATCTCCAATCTAAAAAATGTGTTGCTTGACTCTATGGTTATAACTTCTTACCATTCTTTGTTGATATAGTTTCATATGATCTATTGCATTTTGGTGACATTCTTGAATCAGTTCAAGTTCTTGGAGTCGAGAGACTCATTTCTCTTCTTCTGGTATAAGACCTTTCAAGGATAATCATAGATAAGGTATCTCTACTTCTATAGGCAATATGGATTCTAATCCATAGACCAAACAATATGGCGTTTCCCCCGTTGGAGTGTGGATGCTAGTTTGGTATGCCCAAAGAGCAGGATTTAGCTGAATGTGCCAATCGTTTCTAGCTTCATTGACTGTTTTCTTTAAAATTTTCAAGATAGTTTTGTTTGATGCCTTAGCTTGACCATTTCCCTGTGGGTAATATGGAGTAGAAAACCTATGTTAGATATGAAATTGTTCACATAGCTCCTTCACATCTTGATTCTTAAATGGTCTTCCATTATCAATGATAATGGTCATAGGAACTCCATAGTGACAAATTATATAATTCAAAATGAATGATGATATTTGTTTTCTTGTCACTATTGTTAGAGGTACTACTTCAATCCATTTAGTGAAATATTCAGTAGCAGTTAGAATGAACTTATGCCATTAGAAGATGAGGGATTTATCTTTCCTACCAAATCAAGGCCCCATTGAGAAAATGGCCATGATCCTGTCATAGGATATAATTCTTGTGCTTTAAACTCCTCTACCAGTTGTTTGTATGGCATGAGCATGTCATCCTTAGTTTCATAATCATCATTTATTTGGTTGATGATAAGTTGTGAATCACCATAAACATGTAATTCTTTGACGTTCCATTCAATGACCATTTAAGCCCAATAGTCAATGCTTCATATTCTGAAGTATTGTTGGTGCATGGAAACCACAGTCTATATGATTTTGGAATTGTATGTCCCTGAGGTGCGATGAAAAAGATTCCTGTTCCTAATCCATATTGTGTGTAAGAACCATCAAAGTACAATTCCCAAAAAATTGCACTTACTGTCAAAATGTCTGCATTAGGAAATTCAATGTGAAAAGGCATGTTGTGTTGTAAAGGTGCTTCAACCAATTGATCAGCAATGACCTTTCCTTTGATAGCTTTTCATTCAACATACTCTATATCAAATTTTACTTAGTATCATAACCCATTTGGCTAGTCTTCCTATCAAGGTTGACTTGATCAACAAATAATTTAGTGGGTCTATCTTTTCTATTAGTTTCACGGAATGAGTCAACATATAATGTTGCAACTTCTGAGTTGAAAACACAACTGCTAGACATATCTTCTCTATTGAGGAATAATTCAGTTCATAGCCAACAAGTGTTCTACTGATATAATACACTACTCTTTCTTTTCCTTCTTCATAATGTTGTGCTAGGAGAGCTCCTAATGTTACATTTGTCGCTGAGATATAGAGCAACAATGGTTTCCCTTTGATCATTCATTAAGATTAACATGGTTACGTTGTCAATGGAGCTAGGAGGAATAGGAAGCAGCAATGGGAGAACTCAAAATTCAAATTCTTTGAAAGGCAGGCACTCTAGTTCCAATGGTGGGAGCGCCCAGAATGAAGATGCTGGTCCTATGGGAGAGACGGACAAGCCTCCAGATATTCCGAAGGCTATTGAAATTTCGTAGACTGGTGGTACTTTTCCAGAGAAGGAAGTTGGTTCTGGGTTTTCGGGGGAGGGGTCCAGTGGGGGTTCTAGCCCATGTGAAGAGCCCTTGGAGAGTGGAAAAGAATCTATAAAATGGTTATCCCTTTTTGGAACAAAACCATCTGGTAAATCCTCTTTACCTCTTGTCAAGAATATTTATGATCCAACTGGTGGAAAGTTCGCTATCTCTATCCCTAATCTAGTTCTGGATCATAATATAAATAGCATGTCGAACTCCCTGGTAGGCAAATTTATGGGTTCCCGTCCAAACATCGAAGTTGTTAGGGTTTACGTCAAACGGAAATGGGCTCTGATGGGTAACGTTGAAATCTCAGCATTGCCTAAAGGCCTCCTTTCTTTTACTTTCTCATGTGAAGAGGATAAATTAAGGATACTATGTGGTAGTCCTTGGATGGTAGGAAGGACAGCCTTGGTCCTTCAGAAATGGCATCCGAATCTGAATATGAATGACTCTCTTTTGGCTCAAGTTCCAGTTTGGGTAAAGTTACCACGCCTGCCTCTTGAATATTGGGTAGAAAGTATCTTCTCAGGAATAGAAAATTCCTTTGGTGAACTCCTCTTGATAGACCCAGTCACAACATCTAAAAGGAGACTCACTCATGCTAGGTTTTGTGTAGGGATAGCTCATGATGCAGATATGCCAGAACAGATAGATATAGTTTCAAAGTTGGGGACATGGAAACAACAAATAGAATATGAATCTATCCCCTTTGCCTGCTTTCAATGCAAGAAAGTAGGCCACTGGGCAAAATCTTGTCCTATCAAGCCTAAAGTAGAGCTCAAGCAGACTAAACCCCTAGGTGAAAGTAAAAGGGTTCCAGAAAAAAAGGTTTGGCAAGTTAAAAACTCAGAAAATAAGGAAGCTGACTTTGTTGACAATAACTATTTTGAACCCTTGGGGGAAAATAAGGAAGTGGTCTCCTTAACTTCTATCCTTCCTATACAAGAAGTATTGAGGAATGATTCAACAAAAGTTAACAACCCCATGATAGAGCAGATCCGAATAGAGGAATTGAAAGAACAAACTGTATCCTGAAAAGATACAGCCGAAGTGGTAACTGCTGACACTTTTGTTGGTAAAGAAATGCAAAATAAAGAGGAACAACCTGAGGAAGGGGAGATCACTGGCTCCCAAGAAGAAAAGGCTAACTCTCTCCTCAGTAATTCTGAAGTGGTTCTTGAGAAAGATGCTGACTGGAAAATACCAAAATACAGGAACAAGAAAGGATCCACTCCCTCGGCTTCACAACTAAGGAAATCCAGCAGAATTGCTCAAGTTGATGTTGGGTACATTTCCTCTTCCCCAGGTTGACCTTCTAACCACAAAGTCAGAAACAAGGAGGCCAGTAAGAACATTGCGAATGGGACTCAGAAAACTCTTAAGGAGTTAGGAATCGGTAAGTAACTATGAAGATTATCTCTTGGAATATTAGGGGACTTAATAATCCTCATAAACATGATATTATTAGGAATATGATAAGGGATAGTAAACCTGATGTTTTTCTGATTCAAGAGATCAAAATTAGTAGAGAGAAAGTTGAAACTCTAAAGTTTTTTAAAAATGGGAGTATCAGTGGTGGTAGCTTGGAAGGTGCTTCGGGAGGAATAGCTACTATGTGGAATCTCAATAGTGTCAAAGGACATATTCTTATTCAAGAAATTTTTTTCTCTTGCATTAGATTTGAGAATTTAAAAGATGGAACAACCCAGTTTCTAGAAATTATCAGCAAACTCCAGATTCTAGAAACTATCAGCAGAATCGAGATTCTGGAAATTATTAGCAGAATTCAGATTCTGGAAACTATCAGCATTGGCGAAGGGAAGTCAACAATAGATTATGTGGAGGATTTGACCAAAACTATTGCTAGAGCTGAAAATATGAGAGACTCCTTCAACCCCAGATTTGAGCAAATTGAGAAAGACCCGATTGAGAGGAAAGCAAATGCCAATGCTATGGATCAAACAATGGGGGAAACTATCAATAAAGTCAGCAAAATTGAGGAATGGCTTAAAATTTTCACAGAGATTCTAAAGGCCTCTGCTGGTAAAACCAAAACCCTCATCAGCAATTTGGAGGAGGAGAAGGATACCCTAGAAATTGACCCTAACACTGAAGGAACAGGAGATTTTCAAGGACCCAGAACAAGAACCAGTGGAAAAAAGAAGGAGAATAAGCCAAATAAGGACTTGGATGAACTTAAAGTAGCTCTGGCCAATTACGACCAGCTGATTATTAAGGCGGAGGACCTCCTGAAGCCTTTATAATTGTGTAGTGTTTTTCTCTGGTTTCTTCATTTTGTTGTTTCTGTCCACTGCTGTCCTTTCTGTTTACTGGCTTTATTGCCAGTCATTGTGTTAGTTGTTCTTTCTTGGTTTGGATTCTCTTTGATGATCCTGCTTAATCTCCTTTGTTAAAGGTTTTGGGTCCTTAAAACCTATTTTTCTTTTAATCAGAACAATGGTTTCCCTTTGGTTGGTGATACCAGTATTGGAGGATTCATGAGATATTCTTTGATTTGCAAAAAAGCTTCTTCACATTTTTATCCCATTTGAATGGAATATTCTTATGTAGAAGATGGGTGAATGGACAATATCTATCTGCTTATTGAGAGACAAATCTCCTAATTGATTGCAATCTTTCTTGTAAAGATCTCAATTGACTTATGTTCCTAGGTGACTCCATTTCCATGATGGCTCTGACCTTTTCAGGACCTACTTCAATTCCGCAAGCTGATATAATGTACCCAAGAAGTTTTCCAAAGGTTACTCCAAATGCACATTTCTTTGGATTTAATCTCAACTAATATCTTTCCAGCCTGTCAAAAATATTGCTTAAGATATTCAAATGTTCTTGTCTTGTATGAGATTTTGCAAGTATATCATCTACATAATCTTCCATAAATGTATGCATCATATCATGGAAAATTCTTGTCATAGCCCTTTGATAAGTCGCTCATGCATTCTTAAGTCCAAATGGCATAACATTCCAGCAATAAGCTCCCCATGCATAGGTGAATGTTGTCTTTTCTTGCTCTTCAGGTGCAATTCTTATTTGATTATATCCCAAAAAGCCATCCAAAAATGAAAACATCTCATGTCCTACTGATAAGTCCACAATTATATCAATATTTGGTAGCGGGAAATCATCTTTGGGACATGCTTTATTCGGATCTTTGAAATCTATATAGATTCATATGCTCTTATCTAGATTTGACACTAGTACAATACTTGAAACCCATTTTGGATAAGCAATAGGTCTTATGAAACCCACATCTAATAGTTTCTTCAGCTTGGTTTTTATAAGAAGAGCAATGTGTGGATGCATCTTTCTTATCTTTTTCTTAACTGGTTTTGCTTTTAAATCCACATTAAGATGATGCATGATAAGATCTGGATTAAGTCCTAGCATGTCTGCATAGGACCAAGCAAAATTTATTTGTCTTTGTTTAAATAATTCCATGTATTCTTTCCTCTCTTCATCTGATAATGAGGCAGCATAATGAAGTATCTTAGTATCCTTTGATGTACCAATGTTTACTACTTCTGTTGGTTCTATTAGGATAGTAGATCTCTCCTAAAAATATGTAGAAAGAATGTCAAACTTTCCATCTTCTGGCACCTCAAAGAGGTTTTCACTGTGAGAGTTGAGAAATACAACACCATAGGAGCCCAACAGATCTCTGCAAGCTGAAATAAACTTGTTACAAGGAGAAGCAAGGAAGCAACAAAGAAAAACAAAATATACAAAAGAATGCTAAAAAAGATGAGAGGTCAATATTCACAAAAATTGTGTAATGCGATAATAATACAAAAGAAAGGAATTCAACCTCTAATAGGTCAAGAAACCCTAAAAGGGAAACCCCTAGGCTTGCACATAATAATTATGCACCTAATGTTAGCTTAAGTGTAAAAGAGATAAAGGGGACTTAATTAATTAAACAAATGTTGTTTAATTAATCAAGTAAAGACCCGATTACTCTAACACCCCCCCTTAAGCTAGACTTGGGGAGAAGCTTAAACCTAGAACAACTACTGAAAGAAGGAAAGATGAGTCCCGACAACAAGGCCTGATCAGGTACCCAAATACAACCAAATCTCTATGAACTAGAGAAATAGAGAAAACCACATGGGAAAAAACTCCACTCCAAAAAGAGATGGAAAGAACACCACTGAAGCAGGAAATAGCTGCAAACACTGTCGAAGAGTAACTGCTAAGCTGAAGAACCTCCACTGAAATAGAACATGACTAGGTAGAGAAGATTGTAATCTGCATGAGTGCCCTCAAATGACACTACTCGAATCAAATGGAAAACAAAGGCAAACAACTAAAATCAAAGATACATATGGCATGAGAAACCAAATCCTGAAGAGCTGATCAATCGAACCAAGGAAGCATTAAAACTAATAGGACAAACCTCCCCATAATGCTAAAAAGGGAGAGGGATAGGTACACTAAAAACAACAACCAACAAGAACTGCATGACAAAGAACCAGGAACATCAAAGGTGTAGAGAAAGTACATAGTGTCGTGGAAGGAACACTCACTTGACACACATCATGATGCTAATTTCATGGAAGGAACACTCACTAGACAAAGGTAGATGTCAAACAAAAGGCAAACATCAACCCCCCATGGCACTTTATAAGTAGTGCATATACAATAAGGTACAAGATGTGCAAGATCCCAGGTAAACAATGCATGATGGCACTTTATCTTAGTGTGTTTGCATAAAAAGGCTACAATGATAAGAAGACTGGAAACAGAAAGAACAACCAAAACTGAGACATCCTACTTAGAGAAAGAGATCCCAAGACTTGAAACATCCAAGATATTTACCAGAGTCCTGAAAAGAAAAAAAAAATAGAATAAAATATTCCTAGAGTAGAATTTGGAAAGAAAACTCATATGACTGGAAAGTGCATAGAACAAGCTTTCTAACAATATAGAGTTTTTGAAAAATGAAGTTCGTATGCTCATTCTACGGCCCCGAAAGTGCAGAAAAGAGACCCCACTTTGATTGGAAAAAAGTATAGTCAAACAGAAAAATTGGAAAAAAATTCCAACATCATGAGGTCCGGCTCAGAACCAGCTTTCCGATGCCTATTCATTTTTGAAAACATGACTCTGTTTCCTAAGTTATGAAGAAAAAACCAATCCCCCCCTCAAAAGCAAGAGGGAGGGGTTGTCTGGTGGTAGGGGTGGGTGGAGGTGGCCCATGGGCGGTGCATGCCATAAAAAGGCAAAAAAAATAAAATTGTTTTTTTCCTCGAACTGCATGCCAGGGTCGTATGACCTAGTACTGAAGAAAAAATACCTCCAGAGGCTCAGGAGTAAAAAATGGTCAAGTTTTATATGACCATATAGGTTTTTGGGCTTTCTAAGAACGATGGTGAGGTCAGTTTAGGCCCAAAGTGCTCAAGAAAAATGCCTATCCCTAGGTGCACAAAAAAACTCCTAAAAAACCCCAGATTTGCTTCCAATGCAAAAAACTCAAAACAAGAACAGGTAGCTATAGATCTGAAGCTCTGATACCATGTGAGAGTTGAGAAATACAACACCATAGGAGCCCAAAAGATCTCTGTAAGCTGAAATAAACCTGTTACAAGGAGAAGCAAGGAAGCCACAAGGAAAAAGCAAATACAGAGAAGAATGGTCAACAATATGAGAGCTCAATATTCACAAAAAATGTGTAATGTGATAATAATACAAAAGAAAGGAATTCAACCTCTAATAGGTCAAGAAACCCTAAAAGGGAAAACCCTAGGCTTGCACATAATAATTAATAAAAGAATTAATTATTATGCACCTAATGTTAGCTTAAGTGTAAAAGAGATAAAGCGAACTTAATTAATTAAACAAATATTGTTTGATTAATCAAGTAAAGACCCGATTACTCTAACATTCACCATCAGATACATCCTTTATTTTCCCTTTTGATTGATCTAGTGTTGCCATGAAATGGTTTTCAACAGTAGGTCTCTTTCCTTGTTTTATTTCAATTTTACGACTGGAAAGTTTGGCATTCTCTTGAATACAAGAAATGTTACTTGATTCTGCAATGGAAGATATCTTAGGTATTATGGGTTTGATAGCATTAAGATACATGGCTAAGTCATGATCATTGGAAAAGACATCTAACTCAGGGTTTTCTAAATTATCCCAATCAATTAGTTCAGGATGAAGAAGGGGTAAGTCATAATCGTTGTCATCGTTAGGTGCTTCAAATTTCATGAAATAATGATCATAATTTGGCATAGAGTAGGTAATGTCATAGATTGAATGATTTTGAGAATTGTCTCTCCCAAGTGTCTTCTAATTAGTTCTAACAAAATTAGTATTATTATTTTGTAATTCACACTCAAATGGTTCTTCAGCTAACGTTTGTCCCTTAAATGAATGGATTATATCAACACACGCGTCTTTAATACTGTAAATTCTTTCTTGATTATTTTCAATGATTTCATTTGCATTTTGAAGTTGACATACTTGTGTACATGATAAAGAGGATTCTTTTTCTAGATTTTGTCTTCTTTCAAACTCAATTTCTTCTGGACTAATAGTCAATCCTACTTGACTATTTCTTAATTCTTTTTATGGTTCTACCACATCTTGATACATCTTGTTCCTTATTTGATAAAAATCTGATATTTCCAGATGCTTGATCTATCTCTATTTGTACTTTTTATGGTGTTACTTTTTTGTCTTTGTCATTCCATTTCCTTTGTTGTTTTGTATATGCCTATTTTCTTTGAATTCTGAGTTCTTCTCATCTTCTTTCTAACTCTATCTTTTGTTTTATAATAAACAAGTCTTCCTATGTAATAGTTGCTTGTTCTTCATTGTTTTCTTTACTTGATGTACTAGATAAGACATTTAGACCCCATTCATACTCTTTTGAATCTATCTCCAAACCATGGTCTAGGACTACCCCACTATACCATACAGGTTTGTTGTATGGTGTAAAAAGTTCCCTGATTTATGCCATCTCTATTTTAATTGCTTCTAGAATATCTTATTCAGATTCTGCATTTGCTCGTATTTCTTGAACTTGTTGACAAGATTCTTCTTTTCCTTTGATGGTAATCTCTTCTTCTTGGTTTTCATGTTCTTCTTGTTTCTTTTGTTTATTGGTTACTATTTATGCTGCTTGATGTAGCTTTTCTTGCCAATTTTCTTCTTTAGAGACTGATTTCTTTCTCCACTTTGATTGTTGATAGTTATGGTGCATTTGATTTGACTTTAGATATCCAAGTCCTAACTTATCTTCTTTATATTGCGAGTGGGGACAAATTGGTTCTAAAATACCCTAATGTTGTTTACCAATTGGTCCTTTTCCATCATATCCCATTTTTTGCATGATTTCATAACCTTTGCCATATTGTTTTATGGGAATATTAACTTTTGCAGCTGTTGCTATAGTTTCATTTTCATCTTTGTACAACCAACCAAGAATGTCCTTGTCTTTGGTTTCTTCTTCAAGGGTTCCAGCTCTAACAAATGCTCCATTAAACATATCTTTTAATTTCTCTGAGATCTTTGATTGGATATTTGTAGGCTTTCCATATGACTTAGGTGAAAGTGGAAAATTATGCAAAGAATATTTTCCCATTCCTTCTTCATTTAATTTGAGCTTTTTCTCAAAGGTTTCCCATAACTTTTCTTGAATTTCTTTGGTAGGATATATCAATTCTCTGTTATGTGGAACTCTTGTATCTTGTGTTGGCTTCAATTATTGCAATATTGACTCGAGTCTACAATTATAGTGATCTCTTGTCCTTCATGGGGAAATTTTACACATTGATGATACGTAGAAGGAACTGCTTGCATATTATGAATCCATGGCCTTCCTAGAAGAATGTTGTAAGATAGGTTCGAATCTAAAACCTGACATGATGTATTCCTTTCCACAGGTCCTATTTTGATTGGTAACACCACATTTCCTTTAGAAGAACGTGTTGCTTCATCATAAGCCTTAATGGTTATTTTCTTCTTTGGATCCACTACATTTTCTGAATATCCCAAAGCTTTGATCAAACTTAATGCACAAATGTTTAAGCCGGCTCCACCATCTATGAGTATGTGTTTGACATGTGTTTTATTAATGGTGACTTCGACATGTAAGGGATCATTGTGAGGATGTTGTAAGGACATGTCATCATTTTCAGAAAATGATAAGCAATGAGGGGCTAAAAGGTGTCCCACCATATTTTGGAACTAATCTATATCTAAGTCTTTTGAAACTCTTGTTTCCGCTAAAGCTTCTTCCAAAATTTCCTTATGCATAGGTGAAACTTTGAGAAGTTCCAAAATTGGGATTGAGCGGGTATTCTTTGTAATTGCTCTATTAAATTGTATTGTTGTGAAGTGGATGTTGGGTCTTCTGTTATACCTGGAAAGGTAACCTTTTCTTTGCTTCTCATAATAACATTGATTGGCTTTGAAGGTGGATTATCTTTAACAATGATAACATTTACCACATCATCATATGTATAAGTGTAGTTCACTTTGGATTTTACTTTTTCATATTTTAATTGGGATGGTTTACCTTTGTCATAATTTAGAAGTGGAGTTTTGAAAGCTAGGTGTGATGTGAGGCCTCACCTCAACTCAGTCTGACATTTCAATGGTTTTTATATTGAGACTATTACGGATACTTTATTTTGATGCATTTTGGAATTTAGAACTTATATGATTTCAGGATCTGGATAACATTGCTATATATTGATGATTTATTTATATGCTTTATGAGATAGAACACTACATGATTTTTGAATAAGATGAAATTGAGGTGATAAATGTCGTTACTAAATTTGCAGGACTTTACTATGATAATAGAATTATGATGTATGTTTAAGCTTATGAGAATTAGGATGAATTGCTTATGTGAAATTGCTTGGATAAAAGATGTATTTAATTTGTTCAGATGTAAATTGTATGCAAGTGATGGTGTGTATTATTATTCCTATGAATTATATTATATGTGGATATTTGAAAGTTACTAATGTGTAAATTGAGATGCGCAGGAAGTTATCCATGTGACCATGGAAATATTACGGAGAACCAAACCTAGACCTATGTATGTTCGTAAGCTAGGGTTTGTCTATTTGGAGAGACAACACCCCATTTGTGTTGTATTTTATTCGTAATAGTATATGATGCATGTGTGTTAAGTGTTATTTAATTGATTTGTGTAAAATCCACAAGAGATGATTTCATGTATTAAATTGTAAAAGTGTTTTCTTTGTGTCACTTGGCACACGTGTGGATTTAAGTTTGAATTCTTATTTTTGTCTCTTGGTGGGAAAGTGTTCAACTATAGCTTTTTCAATTAATGTAACGTGATATCATAAATACCTTGGGTAAAGAATCTTTGGGGTGGTCAACATAGGTTTGACCCGAAAATAAACTTTAGAGGGGTTTAAAAAGGGTTAAATGAACACCTAGGGGTAGTTTAATAGGGTTTCCTAAAGCCCATAAGGTATACCTAAGGGTTAGGGGTAATTTAAGGAAAGTTTCTACTCCCAAGTGACCTTTTAGACACCCAAAAAATTGACTTTTCTGAGTTGTGCTAAAATTGAAATTAGAAGCTTGAACCTAGCTGTAAACTTTCCTTTTCGAATGAGAGTTCACTTTCCCATTCTATCTTACCTTCCTCTTTAGTTTTTAGAAACTTGTGAGAACTCTCACAATGGGCTTCTTAAGCAAGAATTAGAAAATTTGTGGGTAATCACCCACTCTCCATTTTTGGAGACAAGCGAAATTTTGAAAAGAATAGAATAGATTTTGAATAGAGAATTTTGGCTAAGGGTAGAAGGAGAAGAATCATGGAATTGGGCAGCTCATCCTCAACAAAACTAACCTACCTTTGGGCAGATTAAGGTTGGTTGTATTCTTCTTAAAATGGCTTCTTTTTGCATGTGTTTGAAAGTATGTTGGTGTAAAAGATTTGCTTCCTTGTATGTCCTTTTGGGAATCTCATTTGGTATTTTGTATTATGTTTTGTATGTGTTTTTTGGGAGTCATCAAGACCTCTTACTCTTAGGAGAGAGGAGGATCTTGTGGGTGGTAGAAGTGACAACCCTCAAGTGAGAGACTCTCATTATGAGAGTGATCACAAGGGATTTTTGTGTGACCCTTGCTGCATGGCCTGTTTGTACAATGGGGGTCATAAGGAGGGAAATAAGGCTAGAATGCCTTGGGGGGCATAAGGAATAAGGGGTTGCAATTCTTGATGTATTTGGTGTGCCATGAGGTGGCTACATGTTTTCCATACTTGCAGTTCTCCTTAGGGTATTGGTCCACTACCACCCTTAAAAAGGTCATCACCAAAGTGTGGTGCAGTGTAGCCGGGATGGGAGTGTGTTTGAATTTATGTGCATTCTGTCTCTTTTGTGTTTGCATGTTTGTTTCCCATCTAGGGCTTGGTTCTCCGAGCTCGGGGGTGGCTACCAGTTAGCCTAGGCTGGGAGGTGAGCACTCCATGGTCATAGTTTTGAATTACATTCCAGGATTGTCAGAAGAAAAGAGTAGGACAAGTGGAAGGTTGCATGAGTTATTGGTTGCAGGAAATTTATTTGTAAATGTAAATTTTTTTTGAAAGAAACAAAAAGGGGTCCTCATTTGTTGGTAATGAGAGACCCATTGTATAGTGATAAAAGTGTTATCTTGAAATACGTTTCCTTTTTAAAAAAAAAGTTGTAATATTTTAGTATGCTATTTATTGCAGAAAAGAATTTGTGCATTTATAAACTTAGAATTTTTTTCCAAAGCTCAAAATGTTATATCTGATGTGTTTTTTTTTGTATTAAATTGCAAAGTAAGAAAGTTACTTAATTCGTATGCATTCAAAATAAAATAGAAAAAAAAAGAGAAATAATGAGATTAGTGTTGCATGCATATTATAGGCTGCATATAAATCATTTAAATTCTGTTTTCTGTAAATGCACTTTAGAACAGAATATTTTCTGGAAAATTGTCCTTTCATTTATTTTAGAAATTAGTATCTAGATAGATAGTTTATCTAGTAAATGTTAAATTTTAACTTGTTAAATTTGTTGTGTGAAATTAACTATGATCAGTCTGTTACTTTATGCCTAGGATAAAACAAATTTGTCTTTTTATTAATTGCTGTAGGTTTTTCTTGCAAAGTCTATAAATTTATTTATTTCAAAAATGATAATCACTATTCTAATATAGTCTTTATTAAATAAAATCTAGATTATTTAGTTGCTGGTAAAACTAATAAATCTAGTCATGTATATAGCAGAAGGTAGAAATAAAATACCTGTATAGTTATTGCTTAGGAAAAAAAATATATACCATTGTTGTAAATGAATTAGAAAAGTATTAATCCATTTATATATATTTTTAATCTAAAATCAGATTAATGGTCATCAAAATAAAAATAATGTATTTATGGTTGCATGTATATAAAAATGCTATGAATACACACACACACACACACACACACATATATATAATTATATATAACAAATTAAATTTTGTTTTAAATAAAACAAAAATAAAAAAATAAAAATAAAAAATAAAACTTATTGGGGCTTGGCCCCTGCGGTTACCCCGCAGGGCGGCCCTTCTACATAGTGGGCGCGGGCTCCCTAGTGGCAGCCGCAACTGCCACTGTGGGCCGCAACCCACAGTGGAAGGCCTCGGCCTCCACTGTGGGCGGTGACCCACAGCGACGATGTTGCCGTCTCTGTGGGGAGCAAGCCCTGCCATCGGTCGCCTCTTCCACCTACGCCCACCCACTACTAAACTTGTCACCGCCTCCCTTACTGCAACTCGACTGATTCCACCGTGGCCGCCGCTCGAGCTTCCCTGCAAGCAAAGAAAAAAAAAATGGAACCCTAGCCCGGTTAGGGCTAGGGTAAATAAGTAAAGAGTAATGTAAAAAAAAAAGATATATATAAAGACGAAATAAAGAAAGGGTTAGGGTTATGTGGAGATGTAAAATATATATATATATATATATATATATATATATATATTGTATTATTGTATATATATATATATATATTGTATTATTGTATATATATATATATATATATTGTATTATTGTATATATATATATATATATATTGTATTATTGTATATATATATATATAATTATAAAAATGGTGTTGATATGAATTAAATATTAATGGAAAAAAAAAATGCTTACCCTTTTATAAATAAGAAAAAAAAAATGATTAAGGATTAAATATTAAAAGGAATAAATATTACTCCTTATTTTTTTAGTTGAGACTATTGAGATGCTATAAAATAAAGGATAGCGAGATTAATATTTATTTTATTGAGATAATTAAATTTAATTTTAAAACAGCTATTATTTAATTATGAGTCAAAAAAAAAGGGGTTGAAATAGTTATAAATTGAAAACTCTGGAATATTATAGACTTTTAATTAATTTTAATTTAGACGTCTGAAGATTAAACCCCTAGGGAGATTCAATCCTAAAAGTCTCTTAATGGGCCTTTTAGTTGCCCTAGTTTAATTTACTACATAAGTTGGACAAGAAAAACTAACCATTATAACTCCACTTTTATTTCAATACTTCTGGTTACTTGAGCTAGTTAACTCTAAACTTAGTTAAAGCATAACATGTAGGATACTTCAAATTAGTCAAATTGATGTTCTAAGTTATGGTCTTTTAAAAAAAAATTATCCCGTTCTTGCCCTAAATTTTGGGCATGACATGTGATTCATTTGTCTTGTGGCTATCCACTATGAAAGTTCCACTATCAATTAGATCTTGGATAAGGTGTTTCAATCTTTGACAGTCATTTGTTTGGTGTCCTTTATTCCGATGGTAATTACAAAAATGATTGCCATTCCACCAATTTGGCTTGACTTGTGGTTCATAGCCTCTTACTTCTGGTAATAGAACCAATTTGTTGGCAAGAAGAGTTTTTAAAGCTGATTCCAATGGTTCTCCAATGTTTGTGAATTTCCTCCAAGGATTTGAGAAGGACTTGGTTTTATTGGTTTCTTGATTGTTATTGCTTGGGTTTTGACTTGATAGATTAAAAATTGGTTGTTGTTTTGTAGCACTATTGTCATCATTTTCTCCATTGATGGCATTCCTATTCTTTGACCAGAATTTGGGTTTGTCATTGTTATTATTGATGTTGTAAGAATTATTGTAGTTTTAGCTCTCCTTTATTTACCATCGCATCTTCTATTTTCAGACCATTCTCAATCATCTTGGCAAAGAAGGGAGGACATTGCATTTTTAGTCGATAACTCATTTCACTGATAAGATTATCAATGAATATGTCCATCTTTTCTTGATTGGGCACATCTCTTGGATACCTATTAAACATGTGTTTCCATTACTATTAGAAGATCATAAAAGATTTACCATTGTTTTGTTTAACATTGCATAAATCCAGCATTGTTATCTCATTCCTTACATTGTAGGAATACTGTGAAATAAATCTATTCATGAGTTCTTCAAAAGATTTGATCCGGATGGTAATCTTGAAAACCACTCCATTTATTGTCCATTTAAACTTCTAGGAAAGGACACATCAGGTAAGTTTCATCATGGGCAAATTCCATACTCATAGTACAAAACTCCCTAATGTGATCCTGAGGATCGGATTTTCCATCATATTTGTCATATTTAGGGATCTCGCAATGTTGTGGAAATGGTACCATATTCAAATTTTTATTGAAAGGATATGGGAACATATCTTCCAATGAAAACTTCTTGGAGCTTGTTCCATTTTGCATATCTTGCATCTGTTGTTGTAGAGTTTGCATTTGTTGAGTAAGGTTTAACAACGGATTATCCATATAACTTCTCTTTATTTCTTCGTAAGTTATTTTATCACTATACTCTTTTCTTGTATCATTACATTCTTTTCTTGTCTCTTCATGACCTTCTTTGTTTATATCTTCATTGTTTGAGTCATCTGTGTTTTGGGTGTTACTTGTCTCCGCATCTTGTTTTCAAGCTTTCTATGTTAAAATCTTGTGGCAATTTAGCTCCAGATTTTGCCAACATCAAGAGATATTTCTCTTTTTGTTTTGCCAACAATTTTTCCATTAGCCTATCAAATTTGAAATCTTGCTCAAGGTCTCTAATGGTATTATTGACTACTTCTTCATCAATAGCAGTATACCCAAAAGTTTGGAATATAGGATTATCTTCTTCCTCCATTTTTTTTTGTTGTTTTCTAAGTTGTTCGTATTGAGCTCTAGTCCAAACTGGCATGTGATTATTTCAAAAAAATTGAAATTTCCAAAGGACAAAGTCAATAAGTGATTATTGGTTTAGGAAGATATGCTTTGTTGATTTTACCACTATTGTTTGTTCATTGTGATAAAGCGTCTCTTTGTTGAAAAGCATGCCCTTACATAATTTCTCCGTCAAACTCTATCCTGCAGCCACATAATTAGTGACAAAAATGGTGTAGGAATGTCCTATGTTTTAATAAGATCTTGCGATTGATATACATGAATCTTACTCTTTTCTAAGTAGCTTTATAACTAGGTTTTCTTTTCTTAAGGTGATACTTAAAAGTCATATAAGCATCTGACAGTTTACAAGTTTGTTTGATTCCAATGTTGGTGGAATTCTTATTTTGATATGACCTAGGTTCAAAATAGGAAAGATATATCCAAGATAATGAACACAAGATGAATTGATCAAGCTATGTGATAGAGGATTTGATATATCCTGATGAGAGACTTGACAATGATGTTGATGTTTTTGCACTTAAAATGTTTGAATCAATAGCTTGTTGAATGTTTATGCTTATAAAAACCTTTCGGGAATAGCCTGTTGGATTAGTGACCCAGTTGTTGAACTAGTTTGAAAATGTGTGATAGTTTAGAGACAAATCTACTCAAGAAGTGTTTTGATACTGATGTTTTGAAACTTTAGTTTGATCTGGTGTTTAAATGTTGGAAGCTTTTATACTACCCTTTTCATCAATTTTTCCGGCAATTGGTTGGATTTTTTCTCACTCTTATATAATGATTTTCTTTCATTTTTGACAATTTGGAGCATGTTACAGACATAGAAGACACAATGTTTAAGAAACAAAATGCATAAGCAAGTACAAATCTTATGGCAGGCTAAGGCAATAATTGTTGAATCTCACATGGGGTTTCCCATGAGGTTACGCTATTCAAAGTAGATATTTAGATGCTTGAACCCACTGGCTCCACCCTTGACACTCACTACTCTAGGGTAGCCAAGCACCAGTTTCCATGAAAACTCCCCATGGCAAACTTTATATCTCTACTAAGAACCATATGTGTGTGAGCCACTTTAGAAATCCTACTAGTACAAGTGGTTTTTAGTAAAGGCTTCCAGTCATGTGGCCATACATGCGGCACTTTCAGCTCTATAAATATAGAAGGTTCCCAGCCTATAGAGGTTACGGTCCATAGGGTTTATGTGGAAACATAGTGTCAGTATGAACTTATCAGCACATGTTGTTTGGTACTTTTGACACAAACATGATTTATTTAGAGTGGATTGGAAGGACTTGGTATTAGCCTATTTCCACTTTGGGTCGTTCCCCTCTTACTAGCTCCCTCAAGGCAACTCAGGAAGGCATGCCCTATAAAGGTTATACATAAAAGAAAGTAGGTCTGGTTTTTTGATCACTGTATGATGGTGAGAGCACACTTACCTACTACTTCATCAAGCATGGAAAACACAAGTTTATTTTAACCTTTTAAAGTCTATGTGCAGCTATTTTAAAGAAGTCACTCAAAATGCAAGTTGCATGTTGTCAATTTATCCCCTTAGTTAAACTAAATGAGCAAGACATGATGTGTTACTTTCCAAAATAGAGCTTTTAATTAAATAAGTGAGAAAATGCATAAAATTTGCTTTAAACACAATCCTGCACATGCATGTCTGTAGTTTGAAAAATTTAAGCTCTTGGACATTTGGACCTGCAAGGAAATTCTGTCAGTTGCAAATAAAAGTGCTATTATAACAAATGCGCTATCCTTCACCTCAAAAGCACTAATCTACAGAGTAAAATCTCTAACATGCACTACAAAAGCACTGCTCTATGAACTAAGAAGCGAGAATTCTCTAACAAAAGCGTTAACCAAACTAATAAATATGCTAACCTATAGGACAAAAATGCTAACCTAAAAGACAAAAGTGCTAACCTGAAGATTAAATGTGTGGATTCTCAGACAAAAGTACTAACTTACATAACAAATGTGCTAACCTAAAGGAAAAATGCGCTAACCTATCAAACAAAAGTGCTATCAGAATTCACACATGCATGAATCTGCATTACAAATGCGTTAAATTTGCTTTTGCGAGAATAAGATAGGATATTAGAAAGATGGGTTCGAGGCCTAAGCCCCATGATGGGTGCCAAAATGTATCGACTTGAATTCCATCCTCAAAATGCTACCCGCAACAATTTAGTTTCAAAAATACAAAGGAAATGCTACAGGAAATCCAAATTCAACCAATAAAACTACATGAAATACATATTAAAATAAAACATTATTTTTACCTTTATGATTTAATTTTCATTGTGTCCTAACTCCACTATTCTTGGCCGCATATGGTGTGCTCTTAGACAAGCATTGATAGCTTCCAAGATGGCATATGAAGAATGGATTGATAACTGATAGTTAACTGATACTATGATATGCAATGCTAAATAATTATGCTAAATGATTATGCTATTTGCTTCAAGATTAAAACTGATGGATGCATAAGTTTCACAAATGATTAGCTTTGAAAACTCACTTGAAGAATAACTCTCTCTCATCTCAAACTCTTGATTTTATAGACTTTGAGAGGATAAGATGATGTGGTTCAGATCAACGGTCATGATCAGATCTGTAGATTTGGATGGTTGTGAGCAAAGGTGAAGGTTGAGAGAAAGGGGGAAGGAGAAGACAAGTGTCACTCATCTCACCTTGACTGGGTTGCTAACTGAGGGAATCTAGGGATGGTTGGATAAGATTTAGGCATGAGAGGACAAGTGGACTCAAGTCCTTCCTAAGATGTAGGGATGTTGGAGAGAATATAGAAGAAGGTTATGAAATATGTGTACGTATACAATATTTCATTAAATTTGGAAGTTGAAGATAAATGATGAATTTATATTTAAGAAATATTAATTTCCTTAGCCACATGATGGATGCATTGGCAAAGGGAAGATGAAGTGGAGATGGAAGGTGAGTTGGAAATGAGACTAAATAATTAAGAATTATTTAATATTTGAGACTATAGGATAGAAGAATAATCATTGAACATTAGATATTCAAATGATTGAAGGAAATAATTAAATATTTAGATATTCAATTAATCGATTAGATGAATAATTAAATATTAGATATTTAATTAATTAGAAGAATAGGATAGATGAATTAATTAATAAAATATTTCAATTAAATTAATTAATAGAAAGACACGAAAAATGAGTTAAATAAATTAATCTTTTCAAATTAACTATTTTATAGAAGAATAATTATTAAATAAATATAAAATATTTATTTAATCATTCATAGCCATTTTTATGTGTATACACCAGTGTCAAAGCCGGATAAAAGAATAAGAGTCTGCACCGATTTCAGAGATTTGAACAAAGCATGTCCCAAAGGTGATTTCCCACTACCAAACATTGATATAATTGTGGACTTATCATCAAGGCATGACATGTTTTCATTAATGGATGGCTTCTTAGGATACAATCAAATAAGAATTGCCCCTGAAGATCAAGAAAAGACAGCATTCACCTGTGCATGGGGTACTTATTGTTGGAATGTTATGTCATTTGGGCTTAAGAATGCAGGAGAAACTTATCAAAGGGCCATGACGACAATTTTCCATAATATGATGCATACATTTATGGAAGATTATGTAGATGGTATACTTGCAAAATCTCATACAAGACAAGAAAATTTGAACATCTTAAGCAATATCTTTGAAAGACTGGAAATATATCAGTTGAGATTAAATCCAAAGAAATGTGCATTTGGAGTAACCTCTGGAAAACTTCTTGGGTACATTTTATCAGCCCGTGGAATTGAAGTAGATCCTGAAAAGGTAAAAGCCATCATGGAGATGGAGTCACCTAGGAACATAAGTCAATTGTGATCTTTACAAGGAAGATTGCAATCAATAAGAAGATTTGTCTCTCAATTAGTAGATAGATGTCATCCATTCACTCATCTTTTACATAAGAATGTTCCATTCAAATGGGATAAGAAATGTGAAGAGGCTTTTATGCAAATCAAAGAATATCTAATGAATCCTCTAGTACTGGTATCACCAATCAACATTGTTTCTCTATATCTCGGTGACAAAGGTATCATTAGGTTCTCTACTAGCTCAACATGATGAAGAAGGAAAAGAAAGAGCACTGTATTACATCAGTAGAACACTTGTTGGCTATGAACTGAATTATACATCAATAGAGAAGACATGTCTAGTAGTTGTATTTGCAACTCAGAAGCTACGACATTATATCCTGACTCATTCTATGAAGCTAATAGCAAAGATAGATCCACTAAATTATTTGCTGAACAAGTCAACTTTGATAGGCAAATTAGCCAAATGGGTTATTGGTGCAGGAGCACCCAAGAAGACAAGGTGGAGCAGTGTCATTGATAGGCCCTATGGAGGATTTGATGAAAAATGAAGACAAACAAGACCTATAAGGTCTTTAAATGATGTAACATGGCCATGTGAGCCATAAAATGTAGTGAAATGCAATGTAATGGTCAAAAAGTGTAAAATTGCCATTTTGAGCAATTAGGCCTAGAAAAGGCTAAAATTGGGTTTTTGGGGTAGAAGTGTGTTTAGGTGGATAAAATAGGTTTATAAGGTCATATAATGACTATTTTAATGTTTTAGAAGGTTTAGATATAGGTTTGGCAAGTTGACATACATATTTGTCAAACTTGACAACTTTGGAGCAACTTTTTGTTGTCAAAAGTTGTCAAGAATGCAAAAAAAATTGTCATAAGTTAGTTATAAGTTGGTTTTAGGTTGGATTTAGACCTAGAAGGCCTTGAGGGTTATAAATAGATGAAATTGAACCATTTGAAGAGGTTGGATTTGTATTAGCAAGAGGGAGTTAATGAAATATGACTATTTTTCATATTTTTTAAAGCTAAATTCATTGTAACAGTCCGTACAGAGAACTATTTCCGTATTGTTCTTTCATGGGAGTTTTTGTAATGGTTGTATGAAGGTTTTTCATTCTTTGTGTGAGGATTTTTATTGAGTTTTGGTTTATCAAATAAAATCTTTTAGTTTTTGCCAGTTCGCTGCCCTGTCAAGGGTTTGTGGCTTGAAAATGTATCCACTTGACTAAACCAAGATTGGGATCCCATGGATGGTTTAGGTCAAGTGAAAATTCATTTGTTTAGTGTATATATTTCATTTCTTGGCCAGGTTTGCAAGGAGAAAGTGCATTTAAGTTGAAGCTAGGCAAGTTGGTGGTTTGATTGGAAAAGACAGTCCCAGAAAAAATGCAGTCTGATACGGGGGCCATATCTCCGTGCTCAACTGTTGGATCATCCTTAATTTTTGATATGTTGTAAAGGATAAAGTTTTTAATAATCTCACCAAAGAGATTGAGGAGTTTATATCCATTTAAAAAGTTATGAAACTCTGAGTACGGGTCTGTCAAAGAGGGCAGTAAGAAGGTAGTTTTGGTTTTATTTAATCAAAGAGTTGTATTTGTTGGGTTAAATGGATAGGATGTAACATGAGCAGAGCCTTGAAGGTTGAAAGAGGGCCTTAGGAGTCCTTAGTGTTAAATTTGTAGATTTCCAAGTGCTTTAGGATCAAAGACACCATGTTTTAGCATATGTCTATTTTAATATTGGCAAGCATGTGGAGTTTGGTGGACAACTGATGTGTTTTGACCATTGAGAGGTCTTGAGTGTGGGTGTTGGGTCTCAGAGTTGATCCCATTGAAGGGTTATAGGAGTATTTCCTATTTTGTTTGAGTGAGGTTCACCTTGTCTCCGCATCAGTTATGATACTGAGTGAGTTTGATATAGAGTATGTTGATCGAAAATCTATGAAAGGATAGGTCATTACTGATCAATTAGCTGAAGCTCCTTTACAAAATAACATACCATTGCACATTAAATTTCTTGATGCAGACATTCTGATAGTAAGTAAAAAATTTTGGGAATTGTACTTTGATGGCTCTTATATACAATATGGATCAGGTGCAAGAATTTTATTCATCACACCTCAAGGACATACAATTCTAAAATCATATAGCTTGTGGTTTCCATGCACAAACAATACTGCAGAATATGAAGCATTGACTATTGGGCTCAAAATGGCTATTGAATGGAATAAAAAGGAATTACATGTTTATGGTGATTCACAACTTATCATCAACCAAATAAATGATGATTACCAAACTAAGGATGACAAGCTCATGCCCTATAAACAACTAGTAGAAGAGTTTAAAGAACACTTTGTAAAAATATCATTTACTCAAATCCCAAGAAATGAGAATAAAGCAGCAGATGCAATGGCTACAATTGAATCTCTCTTGCAGAATCGAGAGAATCAATAGCATTATGAATTCCTTGTGGAAGATATCTTAACTACTACCATTCAATCCCAACATACCTACATGATTTGTCAAATATCAGGGATCAGTCAATCCTTATACGACAAAACCTATTAGTACTTAAAAGAGAATATCCTTCCTCCTGACCTATCCCACAATCAAAGAAGAAATTTTATCCGTCAATCATCCTACTATACTATTATTGGTGATACCTTATATAGGCAAGGTCTAGATGGTACTTTATTGAGATGTCTTAAACAAGAAGAATCTGACAAATTTATTAACGAAGTTCATACAGGTATTTGTGGCACACACTCAAGTGGATTAACACTGGCTAAGAAACTTCTTCATATGGGTTACTATTGTCCTACTATGGAAAGAGATTCATTCGCATATGCCAAAAAATGCAAACACTATCGGATACATGGGAATCTCATTCATGCACCAGCACAAGAATTGTATCCTATGGCCAGATTATGACCATTTTCTCAATGGGGCCTTGATTTGGTAGGAAAGATAACGAGCAACAAAGCAACGAAGATCAAGGCATTTCATGACAACTAAATCGTGACACTAAGAAAATAAATAATTAACCAACAAGTAATAAAGGATTATCAAAGATCATTCATAAAGATGATTATATTAGTTAATGACCATGAGAACATGTGAATGACCTACGAGATTTAGTGTTTATTTCTTGATTTTATTGCTAATCATGTACTCAATGCGACTCAAGGATGTCCATGACTAGAGAATCTATGATGGGGCATGGTTATTTTTCTTTGATAGTTGTCTATGGTTTATCTCTTACTAAAGTATGTACTTGTCTAAGGATATGATCGGCACAAGATCAAGGAGGACATTCCAAGTCATGCATGAAAGGAGATCATCCTTGTTTGTTCTACAAGCAATACTTAGGTCAACTTGATTCATTATATCAAGTTGCTTGTATTAACTTGCTATATTAAAATCCATGTAAGAAATACTCAGGTCATATTGGATCATTATGTCAAGTTGCTTGTATTTTCTTACAACATTTTGAAGTTAAATGATGAAATCAAGCACTATTACAAGATAACATATGAAGAATGGCAGTATCATTTTTAGTTAGATCATTTTAGATTAGCTCATTATTCATCAGCATTATAAGAATTCAATGTCAATTGCATTATAAGAATTTCATTTCATTCACAGATCAATGGTCATGAATAAAGATTGAGTATACTTTGGACAAAGAAAAACAATTTGCTTTTGATCATTATAGGTGCATCCATTTTTAGAATTATTTTAATCATCGTCCATTTCTTTTAGTTCATTTTAATCATTGCATTAGTTTGCATTCAATTAAATGCATTTCATTAATCATGTAGTGTATCATAATTATTATTTGCATTATCATTAAAGATTCATTAAGATCATTTAGTTACATCTTTGCACTTAGATTCATAATCATTATAAGCATTACATATAAAAATCAAAAACATTTTGCATAATCATTCATTTGCATTCCCATATAGACCATTGCATTTACATCATTTAAGTTAGTAATCATTTTCAGTTGCATCCAAGATCATCAAAGTCATCAAAAATCAAAAACATTTATCATTGCATCATCATAATAAAGAGAAAAGATCAAAACATCATCCACCTAATCACTGCATCCATATAATCAATGCATATAGATCATCATCATAAAATAGAGTAACATGCATAATAAAGATCATCATCATATAGAGTCCATGTCTGCATATAGATCATCATAAAACAATAAAATTCTAAGCATACAATGATATCAGATAAAAAGTACAAATGCCTCATCAATACAAAGTCAAGTCAAGGCTGCCCTGTACCACTACCACTTGACTCTGTCCATCTCTATAGTTGTGGGCGAGAAGATCCTCTAGATGCCTGTCTCCCATGATCATCACTCCTCTAAGGAGGTCCCATGACTCCACCACTGCTAGTATCCATCGTCATGGTGGTATGATAACTACCTACTCTCTGGCTCTCTGCAACTAAATCCTCATATAGTCATCGCCAATGAGAAGTCTCCTTCCTAGCCCAAACTAGTGCTCCGACATTATCAACTAAGAGAGTGCCTGTGTTGGCATTTTTTATGATTATGTTGTGATTGTCATTGATCGACACACACTTGCTATGAGATCACTTTTTGTATGTATGAGTTATGCTCAACTGGTATTTGTTTCAAACTGGTATTATGTTATAGTCTTCAGACTATTGGTGTCTTGCAGAAAGTGTTTACCAATCTCAAGCGGCATGAGGACCTCAAGCGGTTTGAGGATCTCAAGCAGAACGGAGCAAAGGAACTAGAAGTGATAGTTATCATTATCCCAGTCTTCATTTCTGTCAACCGGTAATCTATTTAATAGTTAAACTGGTATTACTCCGAGTTACCAATCGGTATATCTTTGTGATGACTTACCATCCACTGACACTTTGATGATGATTTTGTGTCGTGTTACCAAATGTGTCTAGATACAATAAACCTAGGAACTTGCAATGTAATCCTATTGGACCAACATGAAATTAGATTCCTTTTAAGGACATCATGTCTAGGGTTTTAGTATGTGTGTAGCTGTTAGGGTTTGTGGTGGTTGATGAGTTCTTGTATGTGCGATCTTAACAGAAAAGATCTAGTCTATGTGTTGTAACAGAGTGTGGATTTACCAAAGACTGAAGTAATGCTGAAATGCATTAGCAATGAGCTATCATGGATCTAACCAAGCAAACTGTGCTATTTGCTAGATCATTCACTTGTTGATTACTCACATCTTTGACAAGTTAGAAACCTTTAACCGAGTAGGCCCAAAAAAGCCTTTGTAAATCCTCTAACAAGGTGATTCACATCTGTGGATCTAAAATCCTCTCACAAGGTAGTCTTTAATCAGACTTATCTCCCAACAGAGGTTGAGATTCCTAACAAGATCTATTCTGCTAAAGAACATTGTATGACCTTAACCAGTCTGGTTACTATTCTACAGATAGTTACTTGTGAGTTTCATCTCACCATGATTTTTCCCATTTGGGTTTCCACGTCAAAATCTCTTGTGTTATGGTGATTGTGATTTTGTGGGTGAATGTCTTACTTGCTGTTTGGTTTGCATTTGTGTTAACCAGTTTGTTAGTTAAATTGTTATACCAGTTTACCGCTAGACTGATAAAGTGTTTGAGTTTAGTAATTTTTGGTATACTAATTCACCCCCTCCCCACTCTTAGTATTCATCAATTGGTATCAGAGCCAACCTTTCTATAAGTCTAACCACTTGGAAAGAGATATGGGGGAATACACTGTGAGGGAACTTACTCATCAACTCATTCAGATTGAGAAAGCCTATGATGAACTTAAAGTCAAATATAAGGCCTCTCAAGCAAAAAGAAGAGAGCATGTTGAAAAACTGATGGAACTAACTAAAAATAGTTCTTCTGATGAAGCAAACATGGAAGCCCTAGTTCAAGAAGTTGAAAAACTGAATGAGTCCAATGCCAACCTAAGAAGGGAACTTGAAGGACTAACTATCAGAATGTGTCAAGAGCTTGAGAACTGGAGGAATGCTGAAGATCTGGTAAAACACAAAGATCATGAGATCTCCAAGCTGAAGTAAGAGATCAGTGCACTTACCGCTCATCTTCATGAAAATAAAATGGAAAAGGAAGAAATGCAAGGTGAACTACACATAGTTGTTTCTGAGAATGCAACCTTGAAGGAATCCAGTGCTGCTATTACCAAAGAACTTACTGAGTCAAAGGAAATACTTGCCAAATTCAATAAGAGCATTGTCAAGCTAGAGTAGAAGCTTGAATTAGCTAAAGTGGTAAAGAATACCAATGGACTTGGTTTCTCTGAATATGAGGAAGGTGAGACCTCTAGAACAAAAGATGGAGCATCAAAGAAACAACTGGCACCAAAGGATAAAGGTAAGAAAAAGTTCAAACCTGTTTACTTTAATTGTCTCAAGGAAGGACACAATGCTAATGTATGTAGAAGTAAGGCTTACAATAACTTTCCTTATTTTCTAAATGATAAGCCTAGACCCAATAGATTCAATGGTAATTGTTATGCATGCAACAAGTTTGGGCATAGAGCATTTGAATGCAGGTCTATCATGCACAACACCAGAAGGTATCCTCAAAGGAGCAAAGGAGTTTTTTCTGAACCCTCTGGGAACCGGAAGCCAAACCAGTTTAATACCTATAATTATTAGTCAGGAAGCAGTGGCTATCAAGCAGCAACTGGATGGAGAG